>NC_091130.1:149255451-149555451 GCF_040183065.1 Periplaneta americana
AACTGTTTGCTTTATACATAAGAATCTTAACTATTTTAAAAGGAACTCTGAAACTCACAACCATAACACAAGAACTGCCAACAACTTGCATATAAACTGTCATACTATTACCAAAAGTCTCAACAGTACTTCTCATACAGGTATCTTATTATATAACAAGATACCTGGGGATATTAAACATTTAAATTATGAAGGTTTCAAAACTAGGGTAAAAACTATTCTGCTCCAGTCCATGCTGTTCAAAATCACTGATTTCTTGCATTAAAGCTGTAAAGCAAAATACTTACCTTCATTACTATTGCACAAAATTTTAATTTTTTTCACCAAACAATATTAATAATAATGTAGGACTATCTTGTTTTTACCTAATCTCTGTTAATTAATTTCTTTAATGTCTTGTAAACGGAAAATGTATTATATATCTTGTTATTTATTGTGACTTTTGGTAGTTTTAGTATTCTTTGAAAACTTAAGAGTGTTAAAATTAAATTCATACTAGAAATCGATTAAATTCATACTAGAAATCTTATTTGTGTGTGTATTTTTTGCGTTTGTATTTTGTGTTTGTATCTAATGACGAACCGACGAACCTATAATCTGTAATAGATTATACAGGGAATGAATAAATACAATACAATACAATACAATATACAGCAAACTTACACATCGACATCAGTGTCGTAGCAGACACAGAATGTGTTTCATTCTAGTAGGCCTAGAATTTTACTGACTTGGCTTTTCGAGGGTCGGACTAAGGACCGGTCCTTTCAGTTAGGCGAGCCAATCTTTTCGCAGTTTTCAGCAGTTTCTTCTGTCACGACTATTTGAAGACAAATAACTAATTTATTCCTGCTCTCGCTACATACAGATGCAGACACTATTGTTTTTCATTTCATGGTATGACCTGGTATCGAGATGATACTCTCACGGCTAGACAGGCAAAACTTCCTAATTCACCATTCCCGACTTTTTGAGTGTCCCAGACTCTTTGAAGCTAATATTTCATTTTGGCGGACCAAAAAGGTTTTGTATAATTTAGGCTGGTAATCACGTTCCGACACATTTTTTCAAAAACTAATCGAATATCAGTTGAAGCAGTATTTCTACACACACACACGCACACACGTACACAAAAAAAAAAAATATATATATATATGCAAGAATTAGAGGGGAAAATCCGAATTTCACTATCTTCTCCCATTAATATGCAGAGTCAAGCACATCCAGTGTTCAATATTAAATGTAAGTTCATATACATCCATTGCTATTTGTAATGACTTTTTAGTGCATGTTTGGGGCATATTTTGCTCATTCTAAGGGCATATTTCATGCACAGGAGTTTTTAGGTCACGAACATTCTAACTCTAAACCTATTAAAGAAATACTATTTAAGGTAAACAGTACTTCGACTTCTTCTGGTTGACTGTAGTAGATATGAAATATATCAGTATTCAATAGGTCACTGGTTCAAATAAGGCCCGGAGGATGATTTTTATATTGTTTCTTTTTATACTGTAATTATTGTATTATAACAGATGAGAAAGCCACGGCCTACGTAACTCCTCTGGTAGCTCAGTTGGTAGAGCGGTGGACTGTAGTAGGTGTGAAATATATCAGTAATCCATAGGTCGCTGGTTCAAATCCGGCCCGGAGGATGATTTTTATATTGTTTTTTATGCTGTGATTATTGTATTATAACAGATGGAGAGAAAGCCCCGATCTATGTAACTCCTCTGGTAGCTCAGTTGGTAGAGCGGTGGACTGTAGTAGGTGTAAAATATGTCAGTATTCCATAGGGCGCTGGTTCAAATCCGGCCCGGAGGATGATTTTTATATTGTTTCTTTTTATGCTGTGATTATTGTATTATAACAGAGGAGAGAAAGTCATCATATATATAACTCCTCTGGTAGCTCAGTTGGTAGAGCGGTGGACTGTAGTAGCTGTGAAATATATCAGTAATCCATAGGTCGCTGGTTCAAATCCGGCCCGGAGGATGATGTTTATATTGTTTCTTTTTATACTGTGATTATTGTATTATAACAGAGGAGAGAAAGTCATCATATATATATAACTTCTCTGGTAGCTCAGTTGGTAGAGCGGTGGACTGTAGTAGGTGTAAAATATGTCGGTAATCCATAGGTCGCTGGTTCAAATCCGGCCCGGAGGATGATTTTTATATTGTTTCTTTTTATGCTGTGATTATTGTATTATAACAGATGAGAAAGCCACGGCCTACGTAACTCCTCTGGTAGCTCAGTTGGTAAAGCGGTGGACTGTAATAGGTGTGAAATATGTCGGTAATCCATAGGTCGCTGGTTCAAATCCGGCCCGGAGGATGATTTTTATATTGTTTCTTTTTATGCTGTGATTATTGTATTATAACAGATGAGAAAGCCACGGCCTACGTAACTCCTCTGGTAGCTCAGTTGGTAGAGCGGTGGACTGTAGTAGTTGTGAAATATGTCGGTAATCCATAGGTCGCTGGTTCAAATCCGGCCTGGAGGATGATTTTTATATTGTTTTTTATGCTGTGATTATTGTATTATAACAGATGGAGAGAAAGCCCCGATCTATGTAACTCCTCTGGTAGCTCAGTTGGTAGAGCGGTGGACTGTAGTAGGTGTAAAATATGTCAGTATTCCATAGGTCGCTGGTTCAAATCCGGCCCGGAGGATAATTTTTATATTGTTTCTTTTTATACTGTGATTATTGTATTATAACAGATGAGAAAGCCACGGCCTCCGTAACTCCTCTGGTAGCTCAGTTGGTAGAGCGGTGGACTGTAGTAGGTGTGAAATATATCAGTAATCCATAGGTCGCTGGTTCGAATCCGGCCCGGGGGATGATTTTTATATTGTTTCTTTTTATGCTGTGATTATTGTATTATAACAGATGGAGAGAAAGCCACAGTCTATGTAACTCTTCTGGTAGCTCAGTTGGTAGAGCGGTGGACTGGAGTAAGTGTGAAATATGTTGGTAATCCATAGGTCGCTGGTTCAAATCCGGCCCGGAGGATGATGTTTATATTGTTTCTTTTTATACTGTGATTATTGTATTATAACAGAGGAGAGAAAGTCATCATATATATATAACTTCTCTGGTAGCTCAGTTGGTAGAGCGGTGGACTGTAGTAGGTGTAAAATATGTCGGTAATCCATAGGTCGCTGGTTCAAATCCGGCCCGGAGGATGATTTTTATATTGTTTCTTTTTATGCTGTGATTATTGTATTATAACAGATGAGAAAGCCACGGCCTACGTAACTCCTCTGGTAGCTCAGTTGGTAAAGCGGTGGACTGTAATAGGTGTGAAATATGTCGGTAATCCATAGGTCGCTGGTTCAAATCCGGCCCGGAGGATGATTTTTATATTGTTTCTTTTTATGCTGTGATTATTGTATTATAACAGATGAGAAAGCCACGGCCTACGTAACTCCTCTGGTAGCTCAGTTGGTAGAGCGGTGGACTGTAGTAGTTGTGAAATATGTCGGTAATCCATAGGTCGCTGGTTCAAATCCGGCCTGGAGGATGATTTTTATATTGTTTTTTATGCTGTGATTATTGTATTATAACAGATGGAGAGAAAGCCCCGATCTATGTAACTCCTCTGGTAGCTCAGTTGGTAGAGCGGTGGACTGTAGTAGGTGTAAAATATGTCAGTATTCCATAGGTCGCTGGTTCAAATCCGGCCCGGAGGATGATTTTTATATTGTTTCTTTTTATACTGTGATTATTGTATTATAACAGATGAGAAAGCCACGGCCTCCGTAACTCCTCTGGTAGCTCAGTTGGTAGAGCGGTGGACTGTAGTAGGTGTGAAATATATCAGTAATCCATAGGTCGCTGGTTCGAATCCGGCCCGGGGGATGATTTTTATATTGTTTCTTTTTATGCTGTGATTATTGTATTATAACAGATGGAGAGAAAGCCACAGTCTATGTAACTCTTCTGGTAGCTCAGTTGGTAGAGCGGTGGACTGGAGTAAGTGTGAAATATGTCGGTAATCCATAGGTCGCTGGTTCAAATCCGGCCCCGATGATGATTTTTGTATTGTTTCTTTTTATGCTGTGATCATTGTATTATAACAGATAGAGAGAAAGTCTGTATTTTCAACTCCTCTGGTAGCTCAGTTGGTAGAGCGGTGGACTGTAGTAGGTGTAGAATATATCAGTAACCTACAGGCCGCTGGTTCAAATTCGGCCCGGAGGATGACTTTTATATTGTTTGTGTTTATACTGTGGTTACTCTATTATAAATAGGGCTCGGAAGTTGATGATATATAATCTTTTTTCTGAGACAACGCAGACAATGCAGGATACAGCATAAGCTCGTTTCACTTCATCACGAACCAATATAGTCCCCTTTATTTTACATTTATTTGCATTTTATGGTCTGTTATTGTTTACTGGTTATTTTTTTAGGAAATTTTCTACTTTTTGTTTAATTATTGCCCTTTTCGTCTTTTGAAAGGAATTTTTTTTTAATTGTAATCTCAGTCTATATTTGAGTATCAACTGCAGGTTGTGCCATGCAGGAATTTGCTTTATGATTGCAACAACCTTAACTCCTGATCACGTGTGTAACGTGCTTGCTCCATTCAACGCAACAGTACAAATACTGCAGTCGCAGTGCTCGCAGTCTGCATATTTTATCTTAAAATAAAGACAGTATTGATAGGGAAAGTGCTGCTTCTATAGCAGTTTCTCAAGGCTTGCTGGCTGATCCTCAAATTAAGGAGTATTTATCATATATAAATGGTAACTTTTCAATTTTGGCAGCAACAATAACTTGATTAGAGAAAAAAGAGCATTCATTCAGTGTCAAAAAACTTAGAGGTTTCGAGTAGGAAAAATTGGACACGAAGTTAGAGAGAAAATTAAAAAAAAGATATTGGAAAACAATATTTGGTACCAGTCATTGTCTGAAGTCTAAAAAGTTGTGCAAGGAGAAAACATTGACTTCAGTGTTTTTGATAAAGGTTTTTCACTAGCTGACCTTGGTCACTTCAAGTTTGTGCCTATGGCGTCAGTTGAGAAGAGTCTTTCAATATACAGGAATGTCTTTCAAGACAACCGGCGATCTTTCAAACTCAAGATCTTACGAATCATTATTGCTATTATTATTATTATTATTATTATTATTATTATTATTATTATTATTATTATTATTATTATTAAAAGCTTGGTCATTTACTTAAATTTTGATGTCATATTTTCACAAATTTAAGGTCATTTTATAAATCATTCCTGTGATTTTTAGATCATCAACTTCCGAGCCCTAATTATAACAGATGGAGAGAAAGTAACTACACATAACTACTCTGGTAGTTCAGCTGATAGAGCGCTGGACTGTAGGTGTGAAACATGTGAGTAGTCCATAGGCGGTTGGTTCAAATCCGCTCCGGAGTAATTTTTTTAATTATGATAGTTGAGGACGCAAAAACAGGGCCTAGGTAAACTGCTCCTCTTTACTAATTCAGATATCGCTCTTTCGAATCTGACACCTACTGGCCCTTTATGCCAGACATAGTCTCATATGTGTCCTGCGCGTATAAGACCCTAGAACGGCCTCTGGCTCAAAGCCAGAATTGTCAATAAACTATCTCAGTTAAATATACCGAGACAAGCACGTTACCTCGTACGGTTGGATGATTGTTCACATCTGCTGACATGTAAACTTCAGGCCAGCAGTCGGCTAGCAGGCTTTGCCCTCCATGGGCTATCGCGCAATGGATTTGTTTTTATTTGTATGTAGGATCTGTTGGCTAAGAGTGTAGTGTTTTTGATATCGAATGTTATCCATTCTTTCTACATGTTTTAAGAAAGTACGGTACATTTCTCTTTCTTATAAATGATATTGGAATTTCATATTTCTAAGACTTCTTTCATTTTTAGTCTGCATTTTCTTGTTGTGGTACCCGCAATGTTGAGGTTTTCCAGTACAAATCATTCATTCCTTATAGTATTCTCACTACACAGAACTTAATCTCGAACCCTCTTCTAGTTTTTCCTTTCACAATTCATGTAGCCTATATATTTCCGGCTGTACAATAGCATGCAAGACCCAGCTTTAGAGTTACCGTTGTCATTATTTACGGCGTTGAAAAACTCACATAGATATTCTTTGTAAACAAAAATGAAAAGGAAAGGAAAGAGGCTTTGTAAACAAAAAACAACAATAAAAATAAATGGAAAGAGAGAACGGAGAGAAGCTGTCTGGAACTTGTAGTAGAATTAGCGCTAACAAATGAGGCCATAAACAGGAACCCTTTTTGACCTCGGGGTCTCAGACCATAGCGTTTTATTACAGTCGTGTCAATAGCCCATTAAACATTAAAGGTGGCTCACGCAGGCGAAAACCAGACCTATTGACCTTAGCCACAGAACTGAGGATAGTGTCGAGGCACAGGAATGACGAGGACTTGATTGCTTTCATTGGTCGGTCACATTGCGATCTGTAGGAATAAATTAAGATGCCATCTGGTAGGCTTAGGTTGATATGTACTGACAGGGACTGTAAAGTGCGTTACGAATGGGGCGATATGGACCAGTTTCAATTTTATTGAGTCGGGGAAACTACGTCTTAATGAGTAAACACAATCGATCAAATTATTTTCGTTTTCGTATGAAATGAAATTGGCGCACCATTAGTCGAACGGCCAGAGTCGGCTACCCACAGGTTCGAATCCCGGTTGGTCCAAGTGAAATTTCTAGTGGACAAAGACGGTTCTTGATTGGAGGTTTTCGCTAGGCACTCCCGTCCTCCCTACCTACATTCCACCATTGCTCCATTAAGGGTATATGTATGTGAACGAGCACAAATATTATCAGAAAATGCAGGCTCTAAATTTCTAAAATGTTATAAAAAAATGAACTCACAATTGGACAAAAATTACAAGGTACCACAACAAAACTTATTACAACTTAAATATCTGATAAATGTATAAAAAAGGTTACTAAATAATATTTTTAAGAATTCACTTTTTACTTGAAATTAAATTTTCCAAAATTTGAAAATTTTCACACATATTATTTCATAACTCCACAACCATTAGAGATAGAATTCTGAAATTTTGTACACTGATTTAACATATATTTATGCAAAACGTAGACTACAATAATACCCATTTCTTTGAAAATAGAAAAATTTGATCACAAAACATTATGTAAATTTTAATGTATTTTATATAGAACAAATAAAGAATTAATTGTATTAAAATAAACAACTCTTCATGTCTGAGAGTAGTCTACTTTTCAGAAATAAGTGTTTATTGCATGCGGGAAAAATATTAAAGATGTCAGAGAGGCCATAACAATGTTATGGTTACCAAATGATGTAACTGCAGATTTTTTTGTTTTGTTTTTTTCTTTTCATACTCTGATAAAACGGGTTTGAAAAATATTGTTAGTAACATTTTTTATAATTTTATCAGATATTTAAGTTCTAATAAGTCTTGTTGTGGTACCTTGTAATTTTACCAAATTCTGAGTTCATTATCTTATAAAATTTTCTTATAATATTTGTGGTCATTCACATACATATACCCTTAAAAAGAGCGTCATTTCAGTTTTTGCTTTAAGGGACAAGATTTATTTTAGGGAACACTTTATAATGTAATGGCGTATTCCTTTCTTATTTTCTCTGAAATAAACTATTTTCCATACCTCATACTGGGCTAAAATTGACCGGTGAGGTAAACTTAGCCGTAAAAAAAAAAAAAAAAAGAGATTTAAACCATGATATCAGATGCACTGAACATATTTGTCAAGATCATTATCTTTTCTCCATTTCCTACGTACTGCATTTTTTTATTTATTATTTTAAGGCACAGATGGAAGAATATGTGAAGTCGAGGGTGGTGGTGTTGTTAGTGAGAGTGTAGCACAACGACTGTTAAGGCTGGTTCACAATAAACCGGAAACGAGAATCGGAACGAAAACGAAAAAGGTAAAATTGTTAAAATGTATACATTTAAATGTGAGCATTCACAATTAACGAAAAGCTTGCCGGAGCCCGGGATCGGGAACGGAGAGTTGGCCAAGTTTCAACTTTGCCGTTCACGTTTCTGATCACAGCCCACTAGATTCATTCTATTGCCATCTAAAAGCTTTTTGTCGTCGTATATTTTGTAGCAAGAAGACTGTGACATAACCTATGCATTATTTTGTTCTGTGCTGTGCATCATGGAGCAAGTTTTATTTGATGAGATTCTAATATTGAGTGTTGAGGAAAATCCTCACGTTTACGATAAGCGGCGCGCTTCGTATAAAGATGAGAAAATGGAGGAGAATACGTGGTTTTCAATAGCTGCATCTTTGAACACCGATCGGAAGCGAATCATATTTTATTACTGTATTGCTTGTATTACACACTACATATTCATGCTTCAATTCAATAACTACTGTTGTGTTCATTTTTGTTCTGTTACAAATGTTTCTTCTCTAATTATTTTACGTTATGGTAGACTTAAAATAGGTTGTGTGATAATAAAGATGCATGGGCATATTTATAGTACCGTACCTAATGAAATGTTTCAGTTGAAATTTCGAAGTTGGCTAACCTGTGTTTATGTTGGCTGCCTTGTACTCATGAGAGAACGCCATTGGTCAATTATACACAAATAATATCAGAATGTGTAATATCGACTTTACATATCGTTATTGACATGCATATTGATATGCATAGTCGTCTACGTTCTCGGTTTATTGTGAATCAAAAATTTTCATATTCACGTCCTCTGCTTCTCGTTTTCATTCTCGCTCTCGTTCCCGGTTTATTGTGAACCAGCCTTTACAGCGTTTCAATAATTAAAAGCTTACAACGTCTTGGAAAGCCTAATGTATGAAGTACTGAGAATACGAGCATAGTTTTGGAAGAAAATCCACAAAAATGTATTCGTAGGCTGTCAGAAGAACTTGATGCTTCAAAAGATACAATGCTTGCCACATTAAGACGCTCAGAAAATAATACAGAATTTGTAATTTCTACCCCGTGAACAGGCTTAACGCGGAGTGGATAGGTATGTCGTCAGCTTATCGCTAATACTGTGGATGATAGATTTATCAGAAGAATTGTCACACGTGATGAAAAATGGGTATATTACCGCAAAACAGTGGGTAGATCCCCGTCAGCCGGCCAAAGTCGTCGTGGTGGTATTTTAAAGATTAAGATTCACTGGAAGATTGTTCCACACAGATGTGCAGTCGATTTTTAATCTCAACAGCTAGGGAACGAGTTCACGAAGTTTTGAGAGAGAGGTACCCGGCATTATTTAATCAAATAGAATTATCTTGTAACAGGACAAA
This sequence comes from Periplaneta americana, assembly GCF_040183065.1. Classification (NCBI taxonomy): domain Eukaryota; kingdom Metazoa; phylum Arthropoda; class Insecta; order Blattodea; family Blattidae; genus Periplaneta; species Periplaneta americana. The sequence goes on from NC_091130.1 coordinate 149,264,755, forward strand.
TTTGAGACCCCATACCGCTCGAACAACCGCTGAAAAAATCCGAGAATTGGGAGAGATCAAACTGCTACCACACCCGGCATGTAGCCATGGTCTTGCGCCTTCAGATTACCGTCTGTTTCGATCCATGGTCCACTTCCTGCGTGGAAGAAATTTCTAAAACTTGGAAGCCGATGAAATGGGTATCACCGAATTCGCCACGTACCGTCGCGGGATAACAAATCTCGCTGAAAGGTGATTCAAGACCATACAATCTAATGAGTCCGGATTTTTATGTAATTACATGTTTTTTCCTTAGTATGTACTGTTTCTGTCGGACCTAGAAAAGGCTTTTGACAGAGTGGATTGGAATAAACTGATGGGGATCCTAAAGAAAATTGGTATGGATTGGAAAGAGAGAAGATTGTTCAGTAATCTTTATATGAAACAACGAGTCAAAGTCAGGATAGGAGAAGAAATGTCAGAAGGAAGTGAAATTGGGAGAGGAGTACGTCAAGGATGACTTTTACCACCTACCCTGTTCAACATCTACTTGGAGAATTTAGTGAAGAACTGTTTTCAGAACATGAGAGGAGTGATAGGAGGAGGAAGAATAAAGTGCATAAGATTTGCTGATGATATGGCGTTGTTAGCAGAAGAGGAAATGATATTAAAGGATATGCTACTGAAGCTAAATGACAGCTGTGAACAGTATGGAATGAAGATAAATGCAAATAAGACGGAGAGCATGGTCATAGGGAGAAAAATACAGAAGAAAAACTTGCGAATTCTAAATGAGGAAGTAGAGCAAGTGGACAGCTTCAAATACTTGGGGTGTACTATAAGCAGTAACATGAGCTGCAGCTAAGAAGTCAAAAGAAGGATAATAATGGCCAAGGAAGCTTTTAATAGAAAAAGGAGCATCATCTGCGGACCTCTGGAAAAAGAACTAAGGAAGAGACTGTGAAGTGCTTTGTATAGAGTGTGGCATTATTATGCATTTTCCTTTCTTTCTATATGTTATATATTAAGTCTGATTTCTAATGACTTGTTGTTTACATTATATTATTATCTACTTCAGTTTTATGTGTAAAATTGTAGTGTACTTTGTAAATTTGTAGTGTTTCTTGTATTGCAGTTTTACTCCAGGTTCAGTGTTAGAGAAGGCCGTATGGCCTTAACTCTGTCAGGTTAAATAAACCATTATTATTATTATTATTATTATTATTATTATTATTATTATTATCATTATTATTATTATTATTATTATTCTATGGGGCAGAAACATGGACATTACAACGAAGTAAAGAGAAGCAAATAGAAGCATTTGAAATGTGGACATGGAGAAGAATGGAACGTGCGAAGTGGACAGACAGAATAAGAAATGAAGCTCTGTTGGAAATAGTGGATGAAGAAAGAATGATGCTGAAACTGATCAGGAAGAGAAAAAGGAATTGGTTGGGTCACTGGCTGAGAAGAAAGTGCCTATGAAGGAAGGAATTGTGAACGGGAGAAGAGTTCGAGGTAGAAGAAGATATCAGATCATAGACGACATTAAGATATATGGATCATATGAGGAGACTAAGTGGAAGGCAGAAATTAGGAAAGATTGGAGAAAGCTGGGTTTGCAGTGAAAGACCTGCCCTTGGGCAGAACATTAAATGAATGAATGAATATTTTTAAATATTTCGCACAATACTACATATTTCTAAGATAATTACATATTTTTACATAAAGTTAACATCCATGCCAACTGACATTTAATTATTGCCTTGTAAAGAAAATTGTCAATATTTGAGCATAAAATAGAACGAAATCATACAAATATTTATACAGTTTTAAACTCAAAGTTGTCACTAGATAATCGGATACATATATCAGCATTCAGAACAGGACAACCACTCAGGTATGAGCTGGTATTTCTCTGCTAATTATGCTATCTTGCATTTGGTTCTAAAACATCCTAGGTGATTGACAAGTCTAGCAATATCACGGCTCACGTCACTCAGCGGAGAAACGTGAACCCTCCAGAAGACATTGCTGTCAACAACATCCATTTATTTAAATATGCTCCAATAACCTCATGCGATGTAGAGAGATCGTTTTCGGTATATAACAGTGGTCGTCAGCACTCGCTGAAATGTGCAATGGGTACGCGGTGCTCTCCGGTGCGCACCGTCGTGCAACAGGGAGAGATAGAGAGCATACCCGCTAGCAGCTACGGAGTGCACCCTAGTGCACTGCGTTTTCTGCGGGTAAGAGACTCTAGCCCCAGCGTGCTCTGTGCTGCCGACCCCTGGTGTATAAGAACATGCTGTCCGATCGCAGACGCAACTTGAATTAAGTCTTGAAAATACGGGAAAACATGTTGTGACATATTGTGTTTCATACCTTGATTAACTTTAGAATTGCTCCAAAAACTATATCGTGGCATGTATAAATGTGTAATTTGTATGAAATTGATCTTTTTATTTATCTTTAATCAAAATGAAATTATTTGTTCAATGCCAACAATATTTAATTCCCTGTGCAATTTTGATAATACGTATTTATTGAGGTTTTTAGTTACACATTTATGTACAGTTACTTACTTACTGGCTTTTAAGGAACCCGGAGGTTCATTGTCGCCCTCACATAAGCCCTATCCTGAGCAAGATTAATCCATTCTCTATCATCATATCCCATCTCCCTCAAATCCATTTTAATATTATCTTCCCATCTACGTCTCGGCCTCCCTAAAGGTCTTTTTCCCTCCGGCCTCCCAACTAACACTCTATATGCATTTCTGGATTCGCCCATACGTGCTACATGCCCTGCCCATCTCAAACGTCTGGATTTAATGTTCCTAATTATGTCAGGTGAAGAATACAATGCGTGCAGTTCTGTGTTATGTAACTTTCTCCATTCTCCTATAACTTCATCCCTCTTAGCCCCAAATATTTTCCTAAGCACCTTATTCCCAAACACCCGTAACCTATGTTCCTCTCTCAAAGTGAGAGTGCAAGTTTCACAACCATAAAGAACAACCGGGAATATAACAGTTCTATAAATTCTAACTTTCAGATTTTTTGACAGCAGACTGGATGATAAACGCTTCTCAACCGAATAATAACACGCATTTCTCATATTTATTCTGTGTTTAATTTCCTCCCGAGTATCATTTATATTTGTTACTGTTGCTCCAGTTATGTACAGTAGTGGCAAAAAAAAAAAAAAAACCGGACCGACCCTTGAAACTGATTTCAGAGCCTTGTTCACTCTAGAGCACGATAGACTGGTAACTAAGACATTCGTGGTTCGCATCCTGCCGGGAAAGGAAACTTTTTATGTTCCTTATTCAAATTTATTGCCAATACTTTTCGATTGCTGGTAAAATTCGTGTTCTGGGATTAAGTTAATTAAGTAGTAAAATATCGCTGCAATCGAAAGATGGACGGCTAGGCTTAAGCAGAACTTGTCTACACTCTGGCAGATGTCACGACTATCTCAATCTAGACTGCGATGGAGCCTCAACAAAAGAAACAGCATCTGCTACCAGTGATCATGACTCTAAGGTCACCTTCACAGACTACTTGTTACTGCAGAGGTTGTCACGGACCGACTCTGGTAAGCCTTGCTCAGGTTAAATGGAACAGCTCGCTTCTTTTTTATATTCCGCAAACGAACCTTCGAGACTAGAGACAGAATTGAGACTGATGGCCGGTTTCACCAACTTTCTTTAAATCAGCACAAACGACTTGTATGTATGTATGTATGTATGTATGTATGTATGTATGTATGTATGTATGTATGTATGTATGTATGTATGTATGTATGTATGTATGTATAGGCCTATACTTCAAGCTCTACTGAAAATCACGTGAAGTATTACACAATAGTAATATGCGTTACAAGAGCGGTATGTTGATGTTTTCATGTTCGAGGAAAAGACTGAAAAAGCGAAACGTAGTTGAACTTTTTTAATTTCCGAGAACATGAAAACAAACATACCGCTCGTGTATCGTACATTATTTTGTGCGAAGATCGTTTATTACATACCTGAAAGAGGAATTTCTAATTAGTTGCAATGAAATCTCCATCTTGTTTTCTGTTCAATGACGACAACTTTTAAAAACTAAAATATCTCTCTTCAACATTGTTGCTATAAAATGTTTTCTGTGTTTACTATATTCCAGCAGGCCGTGATATACGTCTGTCTTCCCCCCCCCCCCAGTCTATAAATGCGAACTTAAAACAAACGGTAAGGTTATGTAATTATTTATTTTTCATCTTAATATTTTAACAATATTATTTATATAACATATTGCACAACTCCTTCGTTCAAAGTAGCCGCCATGATGAGTCTGGATTCTTGTTGATTTTTTCACGGCTTCCTTAATGTTACTTGCATCACGAATGAAGTAACTTTAGTGGAGTTGTAGAGTTTACTTAGTTTTTGCAAATATTTAAAAACAATAATTAACAGTGCAATTTAGGTGAAATTGCAGTGGTAAGTTTCCAATTTATAATTATTACTATATTGAACGTCTCTAAAAATAATACGTTAGAAGCCTAAAGCAGTAAAATCAATATGTCACTTAAGCGGTAAGAAGAGGGAAATTGTTATGTGTGTTCGGGTGGGAATACTGAATGTGGAATTTTAGACTTTCCGCGGATTGGTTTTGTGCGGAAACCAAGCAAATACGCACGATCTCGCACAAAAGTATTTTATCTTTTATTAATTAGAAAGAAGGCAGCGAGATTTAGTCCTGTTTTTCGTGGGAAAATATGGTAGACAGCAAAAATAAGAATCCAGCACAATGGATCAAGGCATTCAGGGTTCCAATTTTGGCAGCGTGGAGTAGGCCTATTTTATGATACTTAAAATGGAATGCGCGAAATGTAATGTTAACAAAGCCAGAAAAAGAAGACGAAGAAGGAGCGGAGCCGTAGCTGATAACTCGTCTGTCTACGAATCCAGGTTCGAATTCTGACAGAATAAAATATTTCAAACACAAAAATATAAAAAAAAAACTCACACTATAACAGCATACAACTACAGAAGTATCTGTCGCGCAATGGCTACCGCGTCTGACTTCAGATCAGAAATTTCCCGGTTCGAGTCCTGGCAGGATCTAGTATTTTAAAACACAAAAACAGAATGAAGTACAGGACCCGATACAATAATACAGCAATAAGTTCGATGAATCGCTGGCGTAACGGATAAAGCGTCTAACTTCGGATCAGGAAATTTTAGGTTGGAATTCTGGCAGGGTCGAGTATTTTGAAACAAAAAACAGAACAAAGTACAGTAGCTGACGCGTTAAGAAAGAACAAAGTACAGTAGTTAACACGATAAGAAACAAATGAATCAGAAGACCCTGTGGCGTAATGGATAACTTGGCTAACTACGGATCAGAAAACTCCAGGTTCGAATCCTGGAAGGGTCGAGTATTTTGAAATATAAAAAAAACAAAGTACTGTAGCTGACGCGATAAGAAAGAACCGAGTCAGCAGACCCTGTGGCGTAATGGATAACGCGTCTGATTTCGGATCAGAAGACTCCAGGTTCGAGTCCTGGAAGGGTCGAGTATTTTGAAACATAAAACCAGAACAAAGTACAGTAGCTGACGCTTTAAGATAGAAACGAGTCAGAAGACCCTGTGGCGTAATGGATAACGCGTCTGACTTCGGATCAGAAGACTCCAGGTTCGAGTCCTGGCAGGGTTGAGTATTTTGAAACATAAAAACAGAACAAAGTACAGCAGCTGACACGATAAGAAAGAAGTGAGTCAGAAGACCCTGTGCCGTAATGGATAACGCGTCTGACTTCGGATCAGAAGATTCCAGGTTCGAGTCCTGGCAGGGTCGATTATTTTGAAACATAAAAACAGAACAAAGTACAGTTTGCTGACACGATAAGAAAGAATTGAATCACAAGACCCTGTGGCGTAATGGAAAACGCGTGTGACTTCGGTTCAGAAGATTCCAGGTTCGAGTCCTGGGAGGGTCGAGTATTTTGAAACATAAAAACAGAATAAAGTACAGTAGCTGACACGATAAGAAAGAAATGAATCAAAAGAGCCTGTGGCGTAATGGATAACGCGTCTGACTTCGGATCAGAAGATTCCAGGTTTGAGTCCTGGCAGGACCAAGTATTTTGAAACACAAAAACAGAACAAAGTACAGCTGCTGACACATTAAGAAAGAAACAAGTCAGGTGGCCTTGTGGCATAATGTATAACGGGTTTGTCTTACGATCACGAGATTCCAGCTTAGAGTATTTTGAAACGCAAAAACAGAATAAAATGCAGCAGCTCCTACCGCATACACAGTAAAATACTGTATTATGTCGAAAATAACATAGGCCCTATTACTTTCGTAAGTTATTTCCAACTCTGTTTTACTAGTTGGAGGTATGAAATTTTAATAATAAAATAGCAAATTATCAAAGGTTTTGGTAACTATTTTTTTCACATATTGTTACAGCAGTATTTTGCTAGGAAATAGCATCTTCTTGGAGAAAGAACTAAGAAAGAGACTGGCGAAGTGCTTTGTGTGAAATGTGGCATTATATGGGGCAGAAACATGGAAATTATGAGGAAGTGAAGAGAAGTGACTAGAAGCATTTGAAATGTGTACATGGAGAAGAATGGAGCGTGTGAAATGGACAAATAGAATAAGAAATAAAACGGTGCTATTAACAGTAAGTGAAGAAAGGATAGACTAATGCTAAAAGTGTTCAGGGGGTCACTGGCTAAGAAGAAACTGCTTTCTGAAGAATACACTGGAAGGAATGGTGAATGGGAAAAGAGTTAGGGGCAGATGATATACAACATTTAGGTAATAGGGGACTAAGAGGAATTTGAGAAAGAGGAAAGTTTGGAGAATGCTGGGTTAGCAGCAAAAGAGCTGTCATTGGGCAGAAAACTATGATTGCATGTGATTGAATGAATATATAAATTATATCTGAGTTAGCCTATACTAGATATTCCTTCTTAACTTTGTAATAAATTAGTCTATATATCTATTACTTAGCAATAGTTAGTTATACAGTAAACATTACGTTACAGTAGATTACTAAATATACTTTGTTGTGCAGTGTTGCTCAATGATGTAATTACAATTTCTTAGTTCAAAATTTTGACACTGACATTTTCGTCGCTATTTTCATTCAGGATTCTCACGATGTAATCTTCTTCTTCTTCTATGGCGCGTCGGCCCGTTTTCAGGTCATGGCCTCCCCAGTTGCACTCCACCAAACTTGTCGATCTTGTGCTGCGACTCTGCAATTCCGGATTTTGAGGATTTGTGGTGCATGCTGACATACGCCATCTTCCCATCTGTTACGTGGTCTTCCCACCGGCCTTCCTCCTCCGAAATCTCCTGAAAATACCTTCTTTGGGACTCGATGTTCTTCCATCTTAATTAGATGACCTGTCAATTTGAGTCTCTTAATCCGAATAACATGCGACAAGGGAAATTCTCCATACAAAGAGTATAGTTCGTTATTATATCTAATTCTCCATTTCTCTTGCACGCATACAGGTCCGTAGATTCTCCTCAGGATTTTCCTTTCGAAAGAATCGATCTTTTCCACGGCTTTCTTAGAGAGGGTCCATGTTTCACTTCCATACATCAATATACTCCGAATGAGTGTTTTATATAGCATTATCTTTAATCTCTGTTTAATCCCTGTTTCTGAAGATGGGAAGTACTGAGAAATATGCTTTATTGGCAGTCTGTATGCTTGCTTTTATTTCTACCATTTCCTCATTTCTGTTGGTTAGATGTATGCCAAGATATTTAAATTCCTTCACTATCTCTTCTTTGGATCCTTCCGGAACGAGCTGTTCTGTATATTTCCTTCTCCGAGCCTGTACCATTGCCTTCGTCTTTTGTTCATTGATTTTAAGACCAATCTCCTTACCTTCTCTACTCAGATCTTCAAATGTTTCTTTAACTGTCCGTACTGTTCTTCCCATCAAATTAATATCATCTGCATATCCAACTAATTGAGCTGTTTTATATAGGAGTGTTCCTCTGGTATCCACCCTTAGTTTCCTAATGCTAGGTTAAACAGGAGTGGTGCCAGCCCCTGCTTCACTTCAAAGAAACTACCTACTTCAGCCTGTACTTTCACTCCTGTCATTGTATTCCTCATAGTTAGTTACACAAGCCGCACCAATTTCTCTGGTATCTTGAATTCTCTTAGGATCTCCACTAGCTTATATCTGTCGATGGAATCATAAGCTTGTTGGAAGTCGATGAATAGCTGAACGATGTAGTCTGTGTGCTCGAATTTTGGGACACTCTGTATTGTGTTCTGAAGTTTAAGAAAATTGAGTTTCCTCTTCTAATTTTATAACGAGATAAATAAGGCAACAACTGAATATTTCAAGCCTTAATGTTATTTTCTTTATCTCAAAATCTATTCGACACGTCACAGTTGATTTGCTAGTGAAAGTCGCAAGGACCGGTGTCAGTGTCCCTAATATCGACGGAAATGTGGATTAAAAATGCGATTTTCCTCTCTCAAGTGTGATTCCGTCTATTTCGCCAATAGCTATTTCGTTTCCTTCTGTGTGTTGCTTTCCCATCGATCATTAATTACAGTTCTCGATGCTGTTGTGAGAACTTTCCTATATTGTTGGTTCAGCGCCTGAATGTCGACTTCCCAAAGCACGCTGTCTCTTTTATATTCATTATAACTACCGCTAATAAATTTCCTGCTGCTTTAGGTTGAAAGCTGACACATTAGCTCCCTGGCGATTAAATTTCATTTATTAACCAAATATTTTTAATAAGAAATTAAATATCCACAATTAAATTTGTAATATTTACGACATTATTATTATTATTATTATTATTATTATTATTATTATTATTATTATTATTACTAGCCGTACCCGTGCGCTCCGCTGCACCCGTTAGAAATACATATAAAGTAATTACATAATTAAAATAGGACATTTGATCCAGGGAACATTCGTGTTTGATAGAAGGATAAATCGTTTAATATGTTACTTAATTTAAATTGCATCCAAATAATTAAAATGCGATCATTTTGGCCCAAAGACCACTCATTTGGTGCAATGACAATTTCTTTAACATGTTTCTTAATTTTTATTACATGCAACCATAGTTTAATGAAGATTGACATAATTTAGATTTAATGTGTATACTTTATTTTACTTGTTATAGGTTTCCATTGAATTATGGTAATAACTTAATTTTAACCCTTGTTTTCTACGTATTCAGTAAATGGCGCTTGGCCCATTATGGTTGTGAACCCTTCAAATAACTTAAATTATATTATATAATATTACATATTATATTATATTATATTATATTATATTATATTATATTATATTATATTATATTATATTATATTATATTATATTATATCAGAAGTTACTGTAATAACATTATAGCATTATGTCCATCTAGAGAAACTACACTTTCCAATGGTGAAATAATAATTAATTATACAAATCGGTTAATTTAGCTTCCGGTATTACTTCATACAAACACAGAAACATTCTCTGTAGGCTATCTTTCATAGCTTTCGATTGTTGCTGTCCAAGGCCCCTTATAGACCAAGTCATTTGTTTTTTAATTCATTACACGGCCTTAGATGGCAGTTATTTTAATTTTAAAACTCATTTATCTCATTAAATATCAGTCCTATCAAAATTTTTCGAGGAATAAAACGTATCGGAAATTATTTTTAAAGAAACTTTTGTTATGTAACATTTTTCACAAAAATCAATAATAAGCGAGTTATTTCGATTTATTTAATTCAGGCCTCCTTATAACCCCCCTTTTAAATAATGTATTTTGAATATCATATAGCCTAAAATCTAAGTTACAACGAACTTAATTTATATTCCAATTTTCAACGAAATCCGTTCAGCCATTATCGCGTGAAAAGGTAACAAACATACATACAGACAGACAGACAGACAGACAGACATACAAACAAAAATTTCAAAAAGCGATTTTCGGTTTCAGGGTGGTTAATTATATATGTTAGGACCAATTATTTTTGGAAAATCGAAAATTACCAGAAAAATTTCGGCTACAGATTTATTATTAGTATAGATTAGGTGGTTTACCTCAATTTTTACCAAAATGAATTATTATTCAACACAGCAAATCTGTATATATTATACAGATGTTCAAAAGTAAACTGACGTTGGTTCGAATCCCACTTGCACTGCGAATCTGGTTAGGTTTTTCCGAAATTTTCTCAAACTGTAAGTCTAATGACAGGTAATTATATAGCCAATCATGGGACTCATTTCGCAAAATACCAACATTTCCACGGATACCAGGCGACAACACAGTTAATACACTGTAGTTAACTAACCTATTAAAACTACTGGGTGTTCAGTTCAAAGTGTGTCATGGCTCGCTGTATGTCGTAATGTGGCTAGCCGATGAGCCTAGAGAATTCAATCTTCCTATACTTCCGCAGAGGCGTATTACCTATATGTCAGAGAAATTGCCTAGCAAGTACGGCGTTCATTGTGAAGAGTACTTACCGATGCGTACGGTAACGCCGGGTAGTGGCAGGAATGTGAACTGTTTGGAAACATGTACTGAGGTGAGTTTTTTCTTACTGTCGGGATATGGGGAGAGGGTATTTGTTGATAAATAATAAATTTCTAAATTATAGACATCAGCTCAAAGAATTTTGAGTGACCACAAGGGTCCTGAATACAATAAACATGTACAGGGACATCATTTTATTTTTACTAACAGTTTTAATATTAACCTGTCTATACCTTTAGAGAACCGGAAACACAGTTTGCTACTCCCTTCCACGACTGTAGTTCGATGATACTGGCGTAAAACACAAACAAATCACTCTACTAGGTATAGGAAGGAAGAAAAGTAGTTCATCCATTTACGTAAACTAGGAAATGTCGCAATTTTGAGTTTCATAATTTTCATTAGGTTTTTGTTTAATCAAAGTACAGTACAGTATTAAGAATAAGTGTTTTTACTCATGAACTGAGTTATCCATGTGGACGTATTCATTATGCAGTGTATTATATACTGCCTACAGCACATTAGCGTACAATATAGAGAAAGAAGTTAAATTGAAAAATAATCATAATATGGATATTTAAACACAAGTATGAAAATGGTGGCCGTTCATTTCGATACAGGCTTCAGTTCTTTTGTGCATATTATCGCACTATAGACTACTGCATCTAATTCCAATTGCCAGTTTCGTCCTTCGTACTAGTAACTCATGTTGGAATAATTCTGTACCTACTCTACATACTGTAAATTCAATCTTCACTTCTGCCGGACCCGAAAATATAAAATTACTCAGACATGCTATCTACTGTCCGTCCAAGTGGTTATGCCGCAGGATTGTAGAAAGGGGGGAAATCACGTGACAGTTAATTACTTAACGAGGCCCTTTTATTTAAGTTAAATTAAACAGCTGTATAATATTACGTGAAGGTCCAATTCCAAACAGAAATTAATGTTTTCAGAAAAGAGCTAAGACAGCCCAGCTATTACAGAGGGGCGAGCAGAAGCAGGTGGGAGAAATCGGGATGCGACGTAGGCAAACGGACGACAGTACCTGTGCGAAAATATGATTCAATATTGAAAGCTCTTTCGTCACTGGAAAACGCGAACATATTTCTGGAACGTACTATACTCATTCAGTACTGCTTACTATCTGCGGTCTTGGTTCTGTGTGGAGTTGGAACTTCATTAGTAGAAGGGGTGGGAGTGAAGTACATTCAAAAACTCAGGTACAATAAAAATTGAAGTAAAAATAAAATGATGTCCCTGTACAATAATGTGATGTGATACATTAAAGAAAAAAGACTTTGACGGTCAACATGGACACGGAGCATTTGATTTGTGTTGTGGAATGTTGCCGTACGCAATCGATAACAAATACCCTGCGACGACTTGCCCGCGCAAAACACAGTTCGAAAGAGGTTACGGTAGCACACAGACCGTACAGACCGCCATCTGTTGCTACGACGTTCAAGTTATACCGTACACGTTCTCAAGTTCAGATTGAACGCCTTGATTAATAGGCAACTTCTCTGACATAAAAGCTGAAACTCGCTTCAAATCGCTGACTCACAACAGTGACGTCATGACACACTTTGAAATGAACACCCAGTAGTCTACTCACAAAGTATTGCAACAAAATAGTCGGAAAGCCAAGCGGTGAGCAAGGCAGTGTTTTATTATCATTACTAAGGTTAGAAAGTTAATGCATTTGCATTACTTTTTAAAGATTGATAAGCAGATATGTTGCCTACTGAATTTAAGCACAGACCTATATATGCAATTCATCAATCAATAACATAATTATATAGATGACTGATTCGAATGTCTGAAACCGAGATAGCTCAAATAATTGTAGAATATCAATTTTTTAACCTGATAATCCAGGGTTCGACATCCTTTTCGAACATGTTGATTTGTTATTTATACGTTGCCAAAGTAACTTGAGTAAAGCACCCTTAATGACATAGCAATCTCCTCCAAAATACCCGACACCGGATAACTCAGTCATAACATATTAGGCTTCTTGTCCTAAGAGTTCAGGGTTCGTTATCCTGTTTAGGTGTGTTTATTTCTTGTTTACGTGTAGCATAATCAATTTCAGTTAAAGTAATTAAGGCGATAAGTGTATAGCCCGGATAGATCAGTGGTAGAGCATTAGGCTTTTAACCTAAGGGTCCAGGGTTCGATACCCTGTTCGGGCGTATTTACTTATTGTTTTACATTTTGCATGATCAATTTCAGTTAAATATATATTTAATAACGTGTAGCAATCTACACAATAAGTGTAGAGCCCGGATAGCTCAGTGGTAGAGCATTAGGCTTTTAACCTAAGGGTCCAGGGTTCGATACCCTGTTCGGGCGTATTTACTTATTGTTTTACATTTTGCATGATCAATTTCAGTTAAATATATATTTAATAACGTGTAGCAATCTACACAATAAGTGTAGAGCCCGGATAGCTCAGTGGTAGAGCATTAGGCTTTTAACCTAAGGGTCCAGGGTTCGATACCCTGTTCGGGCGTATTTACTTATTGTTTTACATTTTGCATGATCAATTTCAGTTAAATATATATTTAATAACGTGTAGCAATCTACACAATAAGTGTAGAGCCCGGATAGCTCAGTGGTAGAGCATTAGGCTTTTAATCTAAGGGTCCAGGGTTCGATACCCTGTTCGGGTGTATTTACTTATGGTTTTACATTTTGCTTGATCAATTTCAGTTAAATATATATTTAATAACGTGTAGCAATCTACACAATAAGTGTAGAGCCCGGATAGCTCAGTAGTAGAGCATTAGGCTTTTAACCTAAGGGTCCAGGGTTCGACACCCTGTTCAGGCGTATTTACTTATTGTTTTACATTTTGCATGATCAATTTCAGTTAAATATATATTTAATAAAGTGTACCAATCTACAGAATAGGCGTAGAGCCCGGATAGCTCAGTGGTAGAGCATTAGGCTTTTAACCTAAGGGTCCAGGGTTCGATACCCTGTTCGGGCGTGTTTAATTATTGTTTTATGTGTTGCATAATAAATTTCAGTTAAATATATATTTAATAACGTGTAGTAATCTACAGAATCTGTGTAGAGCCCGGATAGCTCAGTGGTAGAGCATTAGGCTTTTTAACCTAAGGGTCCAGGGTTCGATACCCTGTTCGGGCGTGTTTATTTCTTGTTTTACGTGTTGCATAATCAATTTCAGTTAAATATATATTTAATAACGTGTAGCAATCTACACAACAAGTGTATAGCCCGGATAGCTCAGTGGTAGAGCATTAGGCTTTTTAATCTCTACGTCCAGCTTTCGATACCTTGTCCGGTCGTGTTTAATTATTGTTTTATGTCTTGCATAATAAATTTCAGTTAAATATATATTTAATAACGTGTAGTAATCTACAGAATATGTGTAGAGCCCGGATAGCTCAGTGGTAGAGCATTAGGCTTTTAACCTAAGGGTCCAGGGTTCGATACCCTGTTCGGGCGTGTTTGTTTCTTGTTTTACGTGTTGCATAATCAATTTCAGTTAAATATATATTTAATAACGTGTAGCAATCTACACAATAAGTGTATAGCCCGGATAGCTCAGTGGTAGAGGATTAGGCTTTTTAACCTCTAAGTCCAGCTTTCGATACCTTGTCCGGGAGTGTTTAATTTTTGTTTTATGTGTCGCGTAATCAATTTCAGTTAAATATATATTTAATAACGTGTAGCAATCTACAAAATAAGTGTAGAGCCCGGATAGCTCAGTGGTAGAGCATTAGGCTTTTTAACCTAAGGGTCCAGGGTTCGATACCTTGTTCGGGCGTGTTTATTTCTTGTTTTACGTGTTGCATAATCAATTTCAGTTAAATATATATTTAATAACGTGTAGCAATCTACAGAATCAGTGTGGGGCTCGGGTAGCTCAGTGGTAGAGCATTAGGCTTTTAACCTCTAAGTCCAGCTTTCGATACCTTGTCCGGGCGTGTTTAATTTTTGTTTTATGTGTCGCGTAATCAATTTCAGTTAAATATATATTTAATAACGTGTAGCAATCTACAGAATAAGTGTAGAGCCCGGATAGCTCAGTGGTAGAGCATTAGGCTTTTAACCTAAGGGTCCAGGGTTCGATACCCTGTTCGGGCGTGTTTCCTTTTTGTTTTACGTGTTGCATAATCAATTTCAGTTAAATATATATTTGATAACCTGTAGCAATCTACAGAGTAAGTGTAGACCCGGATAGCTCAGTGGTAGAGCATTAGGCTTTTAACCTAAGGGTCCAGGGTTCGATACCCTGTTCGGGGGTATTTACTTATTATTTTGCATAATCAATTTCAGTTAAATATATATTTGATAACCTGTAGCAATCTACAGAGTAAGTGTAGAGCCTGGATAGCTCAGTGGTAAAGCATTAGGCTTTTAACCTAAGGGTCCAGGGTTCGATACCCTGTTCGGGTGTATTTATTTATTGTTTTACATGTTGCATAATCAATTTCAGTTAAATATATATTTAATAACGTGTAGCAATCTGCGCATTAAGCGTTGAGCCCTGATAGCTCAGTGGTAGAGCATTAGATTTTTAAACTAAGGGTCCAGGGTTTGATACCAGGTTCGGGTGTGTTTACTTGTTTTATGTGTTCCATAATCGATTTCCCGCTCTGAATTCGGGACTCTCGTTTGTCTGTACATAGATCACTGACTGGTCTAGAATCCATCACCACTGCCATCTACAAAACACAAGGAACACTTGACACGGTCGATACGGAGCCGAATAAACATGTAGGTGCCCAGTTTTTCGAAACGGAGATAATAATGAAAGGGGAGTTGGAGAAAGCGTAGGTGGAATGAAGAAGGAAAAATGCGAGGACCCCTAGAAAAACTCCCATGACTAGTGTACGTAATCATATTCCTTAGGTAGTGGTAAAATATGCATGCACTTATGCCCTTAAAATTTCGGATATATGCACTAAAATAGCAAACCAATATAATATGCACTACTAAATTGAAAAACTGGTATTATTTTAAGTATCCTACTTTCGTTTATCGTTCTGGGTCAAGCTACCGAAAAGCCAAGCCAATACAAGCTTACAAGATAATAAAAACTTAAGTAAATTTAAACAAATATCTTGGTAAACAAGAAAAATATTAAAACAAAAACTTAGGAGGAAGAAAATATAAAAACAGATTGAAAATATAACTTGTCGGACTTTATTAATATATTGCAGTATATCAGAGTTGCAAAGCGGACGGGTCTACGATATAGGACAGTGGTCGTCAGCACTCGCTGAAATGGGTAAAGAGTAAGCGGAGCCGTCCCGTGTGCCCCGTCGTGCAGCAGGAAGAGGTAGAGAGCATACCCGCTAGCAGCTACGAGTGCACCATAGTGCAATGTCTTCTCCGTGGGTAAGAGACGCTAGCCCCAGGGTGCTCTATGCTGATGACCGCTGATATAGGATATACAGAGTAAACAGTAAATACTAGGGCTGGATAAAAAGTAATGGCAACAGTTCGATGTTTCTGACATGGCTTTATTCACAGGGGTACAACATTTACGTACCTTCTATATAGTCGCCCCCTTATTTATTACCTTTTGCCAAATGTTTGGAAGGCGTCGTACACCATCAGAGCGTCCATCTGTGTTGATGTTCCGTATTGACCGCCCTATAGCACGGATAAGTACATCTCTGGAATTGTACCGGGTCCCTCGCAGTGGTTCTTTCACTTTGGTGAAAAGATCGTAATCGCATGGACTCATATCAGGTGAGTACGGTGGATGTTCCAGAATCTCCCATTGGCAGCGGCGCAAGAGGTCCTTGACAGCAGCAGCGGTGTGACTCCTTGCATTGTCATGAAGAATGATGGGGTTCTGTACCACCAAGTGTCGTCGTTTTCTCCTGAGGGCTGGAAGAAGGTGGTGCTGCAGGAACCTGCAGTAGTAGTCCGCGTTTGCCGTCTGCCTTGGAGGTACAGCGTGGTGCAGTATTACCCCATCAATGTCATACGCCACAGTGAACAGCACTTTGTGTAGGGCCCACTTTCTTCGGACGAGAAGAACCTGGATGCTTCCATTCATTTGATTGACGTTTCAAGTTTGGTTGGTTCGTATGAGCGAGCCCGAGTTTCGTCCATAGCGACGATTCATCCAAGAAAGTCGTCATCTTTCCTTTGGTACCGGTCCAACAAGGCCTGTGCGACTGCATAGCGGTGCCATTGTTAAACCTCGGAAATTTCATGGGGTATCCAACACCCTATAATTTTTCAGAATGTCTTGCAGAATGTGGAGTACAGTTTTGTGACATACTCCGACTTCCGCTGCTAACTCACGCGCAGTCCATCGGCGATCAGCATCCAACAGGGAAGCAAGGAGTTGAACTGTGTTGTCCTCCACGCGGGGTCGTCCTGTACGGAGGTTGTCCTGAACGGCATCCCTGTCTTCCCGGAACGCTTTAACCCATCGTGCCACTGTGCGATATGGCAACGCTGCATCGGCACATGCTTCACGCAGTCCCTGAAAACATTCTTATGCACTACGACCTCGTGTCACTTCAATTTTGCTCTAGTTGCTCTAGTTTTGTAAACGTGGTCTTAGGGCGCTCGCACTATCCCTATGAAAGTCAACGTTCTACACACTGCAGTAGATTGACAGAGTACTGTCGCCGCTGGTTGCACTAACTCATCTAACAGTCCTTGTTCATGTCCACACAGCTGGCAGCTCTCGAACGCACTATCGTCACGTGACAGCAGTGTTGCCATAACTTTTTATCCAACCTATGTAATTCCATTCATTTCGGGGGTTATTTTTTTTAGATATTTCAAACAAAAAAAGGTTCAGTAAAATTTTGCTTGTTTTTCTTTTCTTTTGGAGATAGAAATTGCTTTGTATGAGAAATTTCATAGCATGTTTTGGGAAAGGCATTGATTGAATTCCCAATATGCTCAGTCAGTTTAAGAGAGCAGAGTATTTTGATAATAAATGAATGGAAGAAGTTTAGGCCCTCCTTTAAATGTGCAGAAATTTGATCCAAACAAATGTAACATTGGTAAAATTCTTCTCCACAATGAAAAGTTACATTTGTTCAGATCAAATTTCTGCACATTAAGGACAAAACTGAAATTCTTTCATTCATATATTATCATAATATACTGCTCTCTTAAATTTACTGAGCATATTGGGAATTCAATCAATGGCTTTCCCAAAACACGCTGTGAAATGTTTCTTATAAAACAATTTTTAACTCTAAAAGGAAGTACAGACGTGCAAAAAATTATTAAACTTGTTAGTTTGAAATGTTAAAAGAATAACTCCCTAAATTAATTACATTACTTACGGTTTATTCTGTATCTACAGGGTGATTCGCGAGGATTTACCGTCACTAACGGAGCTTATTTCCGAAGACATTCTCAGCAAAAAATGTCATATAAACATGTGTCCTAATCTCAATATTTTCAGAGTTACATTAATTTGAAACTGTTCGTAAAATATCATTATTCTTGAGTTTTAAGGATAAAAGAATATTACAGATCAGAATGAACTATTCAGGAGTATAATTTCTTTAATTAGCTAGTATTCTGAAGCTAAAAATTTGTTGTGAATTCCATAGTTGCTTCGTACAGAATTTTTTTTTTTTTCGATTTTCAATTACAAAATTACATTTTTATTACGCATTTATCACAACAATTGTTACAAATCACGTCACTCTTGTAAATTCTTCAAGACTGTATATTAAGATGCATTAATTAAATTGTAAAGATTAAATTGCTAAAGTCGTATGATTTGTAACAATTTTTGTGATAAGTGCGTAAGAATAATGTAATTTTCATTTAAAAATTTAAAAACAAAATCTGTACAAAGCAATTAACAACACATTTTTAGCTTCAGAACACTAAAGAAATGACACTTCTGAATAGTTCGTTCTCTATTTGTAATATTCTTTTACCCTTAAAACTAAAGAAAAAAGGTATTTTACTAACAACTTTAAATTAATGTAACTGTAAAAATATTGATATTAGGACACATATTTATATAACATTTTTTTTACACAGAATGTCTTCGGAAAAAGCTCCGTAGGTGGCGGTAAATCCTCGTGCATCACTCTGTATAATCTTTGATTTTACTGTATCATATCTTCTTTCCAAGGAGATTAATTCCACGGTATCCATAAAGCGAACATTTCATGGAAACAAGAAACAATAATAGTCCTTGGGAATGGCGCCATCGCGACCCCTGAATGTTTGACTATGGCACCATGCAAGGAAACATAGACGAGCTTCTAAAATCGTTGTGGAAGATATGGCGAATAAAAAAAATACATATATTTTAGCTGCCCGAGAACGAACCACGCCCTTCAAGTCCGTCCTACCGACAGAGTTGTCTCGAGCGAACTGCGAATATCGAATATAGGTCACGAGATCGGAGTCAGTTTGGAGTCAGCACCTGGGAGGGCAGTCTGTTTCTATTGTACCTGACATCTGTGATGTGGAAACTAATGTTATTATTTCTGACAAACGTAATGACTCCAGTTAATTAGTAAGGTCAGTGTGTACTGAACAGAAAAACAAATGAAATACTGCGGTAGAATAACCACGGTTCAACGAAAACCTGTTTCTGGATCTTGCTTAGAGGGGGAAGAGGCCAACAACCTCGGTAACCATCATCTTACACTTCCTACAGAGGGTACAGTCCGCTTCGACATCTTGTCCACTTGGTACTGAATGCTACAATATAGGCTATATTAGTTGGTTCCAGTGGCTAGCACTGCACCATTGAAGTGATCGACTCTTCTCGAGTGGTCTTGACTTAATTCGCAACAATTTTCTATTCCTGCGCTTTGCAGAGGTAGCAACATCTGAATGAGATATACAGAAATCAATTAAAACTTTCAATGATAGCCTATACCTAAGAATTTTGAAATGAATATAGGGTAAATTAGGTTCTGTTGGACAGTTGGGCATGTTGGGCACTTTGTACTTTAACGTATTACCTCGCCACTTGTGGGCACCACATTCTGCTAGAAGTCAATTCATTCATCCATTGATTGATTGATTGATTCATTCATTTATTTTATTCCTTAGATCTTACATAAGCAATGAAGCTTTAAGATGTGGAACAAGTCAAAATTTTACAATATTACAATTACAATTTTTACAAATTTTTATAGTTTTACAATTTAGTAATTTTCTACAATTTTTACAATTTTGTGCAATTTTTTACAATATTTTGGCGAGATGTAGTGAGATGTGGCTACTTCCGTCATTGACTTCTAGCAGAATGTGGTGCCCACACGTTAAAGTACAAAGTGTCCAACATGCCCAATTGTCCAACAGACCCTAATTTACCCTATCTATAGATATATAGATATAGGTTAAAATGTCCAGTCCAAAACGTCCAAAGGGAAAGACGTCCACATGCAAAAATATCCCGTGCAAAGTGTCCAAAGAAAAATGTCCTTGGGAAAATATGTCCAATCAGGAAAATGTCCACTGCTGAATGTCCATGAACAAAAATGTCCTATTTCTTTGTTTAGTGTATTGTGCTGTATTATAGCCGTTACAAAACAAATTAAAATTATTAAATTTTGTGTTAAAAACTTTAATTAATATACTGCCCCAAATCTTTCGTTCGAAAAAAATAATAAAAGATTGATACATGTGCCATTACTCGAGAAGTAGAGATGGCAATAAATTGTATTGGCGGTGTGTGGAAAGAAAAACCTGTAATGCAAGATGTATAAGCAATTCAGATCTGGATAACATAACTTTGTTAAAATATCGACGAAGACAACATCTGCATGAGGCAGGTCCTGCTGTAGTTGAAATCCTACGAGTCAGTGCGACACTAAGGAAAAGGGCTGCAGGAAAGTCACACGAAGTATCCACTCACAATTTGAAACACATATTTATATTGCATGGGCACTAAAGAACCAATAACGCAGTCGAAGTGTTCCATAGGTAGTAAAGTAACTATAGTCACTACGTCAGTATCTGGAGGTTTCTGCAGCAGATAAGAGAAAAACAATATGAGAACAAAATTACTCAAACCCAAGCAGGCCACGTAAACATTAGACCTCCTACAAACAGGACAGAAATATTACCAACCAAAGGAGAACAGAAAACGTAGAAAGGAGGTACAATGAGTATAAAAACAACAAGGACGTTAAATATCATTTGTGCGAGATCGTGCGTATTTGCTTAGTTTCCGCACAAAACCAATCCGCGGAAAGTCTAAAATTCCACATTCAGTATTCCCAACCTAACACATAACAATTTCCCTCTTCTTACCGCTTAAGTGACATATTGATTTTACTGCTTTAGGCTTTTAACATATTATTTTTAGAGACGTTCAATATAGTAATAATTATAAATTGGAAACTTACCACTGCAATTTCACCTAAATTGCAATGTTAATTATTGTTTTTAAATATTTGCAAAAATTAAGTAAACTCTACAACTCCACTAAAGTTACTGCATTCGTGATGCAAGTAACATTAAGGAAGCCGTGAAAAAATCAACAAGATTCCAGATGCCGATGTTATTACTGCAATATGTTATATAAATAATATTGTTAAAATATTAAAATGAAAAATAAATCATTACATAACCTTACCGTTTGTTTTAAGTTCGAATTTATAGACGGGGGGGGGGGAAAGACAGACGTATATCACGGCCTGCTGGAGTATAGTAAACACAGAAAACATTTTAAAGCAACAATGTTGAAGATAGATATTTTTGTTTTGCAAATTTGCCGCCATTGAACAGAAACCAAGATGGAGATTTCATTGCAACTAATTAGAACTTCGTCTTTCAGGTATGTAATAAACGATCTTCGCACAAAATAATGTACGATACACGAGCGGTATGTTTGTTTTCATGTTCTCGGAAATTAAAAAAGCTCAACTACGTTTCGCTTTTTCAAACTTTTCCTCGAATATGAAAACTTCAACATACCGCTCTTGTAACGCATGTTACTATTGCGTGCTATGTCAATGAGCTTAAAAATTCGTATAAAATACAGCAGGAGGCACAGGACGAAGAGGTTGAGTAATTATGAAAAACGTATTGAACCTTTTTTTACACTGGACATTTATGTAATAAAATTAGATAACATAGAAGAAGTTGGGCATTCTTTCCAGTGGGCATTTAATTTAGTGGACATTAATATAGTGTGGACATTTTCATGTGTGGACATTTCTGCATATGGGCATTTTGCATTGGACAATTTAACCTTCAACCCTATAGATAAAACAAAATTCATAGCATTTTAAAGTGAATATGACATTAGCAGAAAAACAGCAATTAATAATAGCTTTTAGAACAAGTAAATAGGCCTACCTTTAAATATCTGGGCTGTACTTTACCTTATGAATTTGAAAATGATGTAATAAAAATAAGATCAAAATTTCTAAAAGTAACAGGGTTTATAAATAATAAGTTATTTTAAATCTACAATGGTTAATAAAAATAGAATATGACTCTACAATGTATATTATTTTATTTGGAAGTGAAGCATGGACTCTGAAACAGCTTGTAGTACACCCCAAGTATTAGAAGCTGTTGACTTCTCTACTGCCTTATTTAGAATTCGCAAGTTCACCTTCTTTATTTTTTTTGCGACAATCATGGTCTTCGTCTTGTTTGCAGTAATGTATCTTCATTCCATCTCAAACTAATTTATTAACAAGGCGAACTGGTAATGAAACAAAACAAAGATGCACTGACTTCTGTAGGCCTACCTGTTCGTTCCTTATCTTCATTTCCTCATGCTCATGACCTCGTAACTCCTATTCTCTGAGACGGTTCCTCGTATAGGATAAGGAGGTTTTGATTAGATTAGTATTTCGTGTTAATATTCTTATATGGATAGGATGCGCGGACGTGTAAGTAAGTTTCAGAATGTGAGGCGGAAGTAACAGGTGGACAGGAAGGCCGAAGCGACGCTACGCTGACAGGAAACATGTGTCCAGGCGTGGAGTTGACTGATGAGGGAATGTATGGACTTTGCCTGCGGGTGGTCAGTAAGATGACACCAAGCCAGGTTCCAAAAGAGATGATCTGGTATATGTCAGAGAATTGTCAGGACGCCGGAAGTAAGGGGATGTTCTAGTTAACGAACAATTTTTGAAGAACGCGTCTTAAGTGACGTAAGTGTAATCGTGGCCAATCAGGATTCTTAATAGAGACACGTGATTAATAGATAGGAGGGCGAAATTGTATGTTTGGTGGTTGAAAGTAGAGGATAGATTTGGCAGATAGACAGAAGGCATATAGTACGCGTACGGAGAGGTTGCACTCCACATATTCTCGGCGTACCTAACTCTGAAGGATAACAATTTACGGACTTAGAATTTTTCAGTGGGTTTAGTAAGAAGTCGTGTGTTGTATCATTATTATAAGCCTGAATTCTTTTCTCATCATTATTATTACATTCGGAATAAATTGTCATCAAGTTATCAACTCCCCGTTATATTACTGGTGTTTTATAGTACAAAATATATAATTACGTGAGCTCAGAAATTAGTCTACCAACTTGCGGGAAGTGAGAGCGAGATATTATACACTTGGACGCGCATTTCTGCTAATCTGAAACGAACACTTAATAATAATAATAATAATAAACGTTTTCATAGTTCTTACCAACAACTTCTGGTGTGCGCCTACATCATTTCAACCTACGAGCACGTCTCCCAAACCCCATGTCCCGACCGTTTTTGCAGCTGACCTGGGAATCTCATACCTCTACCGGAGTAATCTCGAGGAGGCTGGCGCCCAAATTAATCAGTGTACATAGTTAATTATTGACATCGACGTGCCTCCTTGAGATACTTTCCACATACGACGGAGCTGGCAGCCGAGGGCAAGGAAAGGCGTCGTGGGCAACAACAACGACGACGACCGACGACCGTCGCAGATTCTGGAACCACAACGACGACGAAGGCCGACCCGCTTCATCTCTGAGTTGGTAGAATGATGATAGGGAGAGGAATCCCCACGTAGAAACGTTATACATTATTTTGAAACGCCAACCTTTTTCCAGTCAATTAGGATTTGAAGTTAATTAATTGAAAAACCAGAATAAATCCAATATTAATTTTGTGCGTTCAATACCACAGATTTATCACCAGACTTACTTTAAAATCATCAGAATTTCGACATTACGCTAAATTACATTTTTGACACCAAATCTAGGTTTTTTTTTATATTTAGCTTAGCTGCAAAAAAAATCCATCTCAATTAGCGGGGAATCTAACGTATTTCCTTCGCTTAACAGGCGAGAAGCATCGTTGATTTAATCCAATTTTAGATAAATTTATTTAATATTGTATTAATATAAATCTCAAACTGTTTATGTTAAGCACGTAATAATATGTTGTAATGCAGAGACGAGTTGAAACATGTTTCATCATGCAAGAACAGCAGATCATATTGCTTATCATCCTTCCCTCTCAAATCTTACCCTTTCTTGCTGAGGTGACTTGACTCATGTGAGCCATATATCATGGAAACATAGCAAAACCAAAACACATTACATCATCCAGTGCATTTTCTTCATCAAGAAAGTTGGGCAGTTGTAAAGATTACATATTGCCAATAGATGTGAAACGTAAAGTAGGGACCGTGGCAGCATACAAGAAGCGATCATGTGACGACTCACCGAGAACTTCACATACATCTGATAGCAGAAATATTGCCCTGATGATCCTGAGGAAATCTCTTTTTAAATCAGTTTCAATTATTCAGAGTTAAAACATATGATAATTATAACAGTATCTATAAATGGAATTTTGAATTATTTCGTTTTGAAGTAGCTATTTTATGAAAATTTAGCTTTTTTTCCTCTCGAAAATAGCTTATATTTAAGTTCCGTCTAGCGGGATTCAATGATAGCCTAGCCAGTTGGCAACATTGATGAAGGATTGGTGATGGTGTGATTGTGTGAATCACTTGAGCGTGAAAAGTAATTAGACAAGTGTACAGAACGGCCGGCTCACAACACATGTGTCGTCTTCAGTGAACCGATGTTGCTGTCAAAAGACACTGTCGTCACGGTTGGGATGGTGTCAGAGAGTTTTCACAGCAGAGAAGCAAACAGTTGTCATGTTACAAGTGTTACATACGTTGTGATAGAAGTCTGGCAAGAGTGAGGAAAAAGTTGTGTTTCTATAATACTGTACGAGTATGATTCTAAGAAATTTCGCTAGGATCATATTCCCAAATCCACTACGCTTAAAACATTTCATAATTTTCTGCTCAAGGCCAGGTCTTTCACTGCAAACCTAGCATTCTCCAATCTTTTATATTTTTGTCTTCCTCTTAGTCTCCTCATATGATCCATATATCTCAATGTCGTCTATCATCTGATATGTTCTTCTGCCCCAAACTCTTCTCCCGTTCATCATTCCTTCCAATGCATGCTTCAGCAGACAGTTTCTTCTCAGCCAGTGACCCACCAATTCATTTTTCTCTTCCTGATCAATGCATAAAACATTATTACCAATAAATACAACTGGCATTAAAAAATATGAAATACCATCATCATCATCATCATCATCATCATCATCATCATAAAAGTCTCGCGAAAAACACTTGTTACACGTACGTCATGTCACGGCAGAAGGCCAACAAAGAGTGAGTAAAAACTATTTTGCAAATGATTCTAAGGCATTTTGCTGAGATCGTTATTTCTGGAAGTAGCTGTGCCTTTATATCATAACACTAAGCTAACACAAGCTACAAAAATCAGCTAGTATAATTCAGTGAATAAACTGAACACTTGTCACATAACAACTTCAATCAGAGGTATCATATCAAATTTTCCCATTTTAAAACTGAAACTCTGCTGGATTTAAGACAACTGGCCATGTTCTCCCACAATCCATTATTTAGTCTACCGTTTCAAAGTTCTTCTTTGTCTTTCTATGAGTTGATTGTTTAGTCCGACGACAGGTTTGAACCTCACAAGTGACAAAAATAAGGCATCACTGAAGAGGAAACTAAGCCAGGGGATAATGGAGTATGGTGGCCAGTTCCTTTCCTCCTCCATTACATACATCGCTGACTATATAATCAGATTTTAGATGTATACAAACAAATTGTTCTTCCTCTGATACATATCATCAAGTGAGATGTATTGCCTGATAATAGATGTACACATCAGCCAGAACCTCAATTAGAATTATTTCTATGAGTCTGTCTCATAGTTAAATGTTCTAATGTCTGTTTTCCCAAATTGCAGGGACGCTTAGGCCTGTGGAATCTTGCCTCCCTCAAATTGACGCTTATGATCCACAGGCGATAAGCTAGAATAAAATTTGTTTCGGTAATCTTGAATTTTCAATTATTATGTTAACATATTCAGTTCTTTGTTCTGTAATTTTTAAGATGTTGTAACATGGGAATAACATTCGAAATTGTTTAATATCTTTTCTATCCCAACTTTTGAATTTGTTTAGTAATTTACATCTACACTTCCTTCCGATCTGCAGTTTTCCATGTAAAGAGTATAGCTACAGCTTGAAGGATTTTTAAATGTTGCTGTTTAAAAACATGAGCTGAAGCCAAGAAGTCAAAAGGAGGATAGCAATGGCCGAAAAAGCATTTGATAGAAAAAGGAACATCTTCTGCGGACCTCTGGAAAAATAACTAAAGAAGAGACTAGTGAAGTGCTTTGTTTAGAGTAACATTGTATGTGGCAGAAACATGGACATTACGACGAAATGAAGAGAAACGAATAGAAGCATTTGAAATGTGGATATGGAGAAGAATGGAACGTGTGAAGTAGACAGAATAAGAAATGAAGCTGTGTTGGAAAGAGTGGGTGAAGAAAGAATGATGTTGAAACTGATCGGGAAGAGAAAAAAGGAATTGGTTGGTCACTGGCTGAGAAGAAACTGCCTACTGAAGGATGCACTGGAAGAAATGGTGAACAGGAGAAGATCTCAGATGACAGACGGCATTAAGATACGTGGATCGTCTGCGGAGACTGAAGGCAGAAAATAGGAAAGATTGGAGAATGCTGAGTTTTCAGTGAAAGACCTGCCCATGAGCAGAACACTTAGGCTACGTATGTATGTAGTCATATACGTCCCCAGCGACAACTTCTCTAGAGGAGGATGTCGTCTTTGAGGAAGAGGGAGAAGAGAAGATGTTCTAAGTCTGAATAATGGTACGTATCTTATATTTGTATTTTAACGCAAATGCTCTCACAGAAATAAAATTAATAGAATGTATATTTTGGTGATTTTCTAGTGATTTTGTACTACAGTATTATTTGGTGACATTTGACTAGACGAGATGGCAACTCTGAGTATGCCGCCAGCCGTTACATTAGAGTTCAATTAAGTAGGAAGATATCTCTATTATGTTCGTCTACACGTGTTTGAACTGTCTTCTGTATTAATCGACTAACCGAAAGACGTTCCTTTCTCTCCTCCATCCCTTCGTTCTTTTGAACTCTATCGCTCTTCTCTTATCAAACAATCTTCTCTTCAGTTAGGCTATTTTATCTTTTCTTGTATTTCTTTTTCTTTGTTTTCTCTTTCTTTACTTACTTCTTCTTTCCTTTATCTTTCATTCTTTTCGTTTTTCTTTCTTTCTTTTATTGCCTACTTACTTCATTTACATGTCTTGTTTAATTTAGTTTTGTTAATTTCTTTCTTCCTTTCTGACTTTATATTCTCTTCTTTCACTCTCTTTCTCCCTTATTTTTTTTCTCGTTTTTTGTTCAATCGTTTGACTTTTTCTTTCTTACTATTCTTGTATCTTTGTTTTATTTACCTCTTCCATTCGCACCAACTTATATAAATTACCAAGACGACATAAGGGAGCATATATCTTTAAATAGACTCTCACATGGTAAACCTCTCTGAGAATGCGGTCAGCATGTTGCAAGGGCACCATGGAGACAGTATAGGACAAGTAAAAGACATGGAACGAAGGCAAACCTCCGCCCACGCCGGTAATCGAACCATGGAGCGCTTAGTTGAGAAAAGCACGCATCATTTGACTGTGTAGCGTCCTTCTAGCATTGGGGTAGGGGGAGGGGAAATTAGATTACGGAAAAAGAGTCCGAAGCTTTAGGGTGATTAGACGGTGACAGAAAAAAAAAAGATGGACCCTGTTATTAAAAGTGGGTTTTTTTTTACTGGTCCTCGAGGTAGGAGGAACGGGAGTTCTTTGATAGAAATACAACTTCGAAAGCATTCTCTGCAGTGTTACCAACCGGATGTAAATTCCGTCAAAACTGACGGAAAAGAATGCTTTGATGGGTGACGGATTTTCTGGCGGAAATTACGATTTACTGTACATCGTTTTTTACTTTTTTAGCTGGTGTCATTTTATGTGTTTAATTTTGGGGGATTTTACTTTTTCATTGAATTGTGTCGTAACATGTTAAAGAATCCCCTGTTTCAGATTTTCTCGTAGTGATCAAGTCAAAGGTTGACGAATTAATATTTTAATTAAGATCGGTAAGTAAGTTATGTTAAAATTTGCTTTTTATTTCTATTAATATAGATATATTGAGTGAGTCTTATTATTATTATTTTTTTTTTAATTTTGACGCATTCTGACCGATTTCCAGGTGTTAAACTGACGAAGATACAATTTATGTGTTGGCAACACTAATTCTGTGTATCGTAACCAGTGTTGCCATATTTAGCAGGAGATTTCCTGTTTTTCCATGGACTCTACTGCTCTACTGATTTCTTTGTCAAAAGTCCGAATTTCTCCTGCCTTTTGGGCATGCTAAAGTCACCAGTGCTACTATGCTCCGTCCTTCGCAAGTCTCTCGTGGCTCCGACTTAAAGAACGCAGAACCTTACACTCTTTGTCTTTACTCTTTCGAATTCTGCACACTTCAACACCAAATTACCTTTCGTCTCGTTTCTCTTATCTATACTCTAACCACGACGTAAATACCAGATCACTTATCTGTGGCACGCTAAGTATACCTCTTCATAGAACATCTTGTTATTCATCATCTTTTACAATATCCACCTCGCGTCAATGGAATTCCTTGTCACAAAGTATTAGGGGCTGCAAGACAATAAACACCTTTAAGAACAGCTTAAAAGATAACCTTATTAGCATTTCACTCCAATCATACTGATTTAAACTATCACTGACTACATTGTTACTTTTTTCTTTAGACATCATCCTGATTGTGCTGTATTTTAATTGTCTCGTAATAATCTCTTTCTATTATCTAATATTATTTGAAATATATTAACATTCTATGTATTTTAGTTTAATTCTGCTACACAGTTTATTTCAGTGTTTAATTAATAGTTCATAGTATTTTGTTGTTTAATTCGTAAATAACTCTTGTATACATGTAACTCTCATCTAAATCAAATTGTTGGATTCTTTGTAAGTTCATGCATATGTATATACACTTTTTGCTGGTTGAGTGGAAGAGAAGGCCTTACGGCCTTAACTCTGCCAGCTAAAATAAATCATTATTATTATTATTATTATTATTATTATTATTATTATTATTATTATGCTCGGATTTTCAATACTACACAACTACACAAACACTCACTCTCTCTCTCTCTCTCTCTCTCTCAGTATACAGAGTGGAAGGTAACCACTGCACCAAAATGAAACTGGTGAAAAATCTAAATAAGTTTTTTCTCGAACATTCACCATTTTAGACGAAATCGTTATGTTTCTATGAAACACTTGGCAACATCACGGCTATTGGAATAACTCTAACAACATCACGGCTATTGAAATAACTCTAACAACATCACGGCTATTGGAATAACTCTAACAACATCACGGCTATTGGAATAACTCTAACAACATCACGGCTATTGGAATAACTCTAACAACATCACGGCTATTGGAATAACTCTAACAACATCACGGCTATTGGAATAACTCTAACAACATAACGGCTATTGGAATAACTCTAACAACATCACGGCTATTGGAATAACTCTAACAACATCACGGCTATTGCAATAACTCTAACAACATAACGGCTATTGGAATAACTCTAACAACATCACGGCTATTGGAATAACTCTAACAACATCACGGCTATTGGAATAACTCTAACAACATCACGGCTATTGAAATAACTCTAACAACATCACGGCTATTGGAATAACTCTAACAACATCACGGCTATTGGAATAACTCTAACAACATAACGGCTATTGGAATAACTCTAACAACATCACGGCTATTGGAATAACTCTAACAACATAACGGCTATTGCAATAACTCTAACAACATCACGGCTATTGGAATAACTCTAACAACATCACGGCTATTGGAATAACTCTAACAACATAACGGCTATTGCAATAACTCTAACAACATCACGGCTATTGCAATAACTCTAACAACATAACGGCTATTGCAATAACTCTAACAACATCACGGCTATTGCAATAATTCTAACAACATCACGGCTATTGGAATAACTCTAACAACATAACGGCTATTGCAATAACTCTAACAACATCACGGCTATTGGAATAACTCTAACAACATCACGGCTATTGCAATAACTCTAACAACATCACGGCTATTGCAATAACTCTAACAACATCACGGCTATTGCAATAACTCTAACAACATCACGGCTATTGGAATAACTCTAACAACATCACGGCTATTGCAATAACTCTAAGAAGCACGGCCTGCACTCCTTACCTTCCCCTCCTCCTCAGCTGTACTCAGTGACAAGCGGTAGTCCGCTGAGTTCAAAGATTTATTTTAACGATTTTCGCAATCATTCCATTTAATTCATGACTAAACGGTTGGAAAAAAAAGGAATCAATAACGCACGTTACTGTTAAGATTATTTTTACGTATCTACTTGTATAGCAGTCATTTCTCCCAGGCCGTTACCGCAATAGAGCGCTGTAAACATTGGACAAAGACTATTTTTTTCCTGCTTAAAGGTGCTTCATCGAAGAAAAATTGTATTAGAAGTCTTGATAGGCTATATGTAACATGTAGAATCACCTCTTAAATTTGGGTGCATCGATCCTTTTCCAACCGTAAGAGGAAAAATAGGTTTGGAAATACATGCAGAAACACAAAGTATTTGAAAAGATCAGACACTTTAGGACAAAAAACCAGGTTTTACGAGTGATTTTACAAAAATAAACACTATGGCGAGAAAAAATAATAAATACTCAGGCGAGAGAAGCAGAAGTGAGACCAATCTGTTTTTGTAGTAGAACATAATTTGTTGATCAATATTATGGAGCACTTACCAGCATTAATTAAGTCTATTTGTCCAGATTCAGAAATTGCGACAAAGGTAACTTGCGCGCGTACAAAAACTACAGCTGGTGTCAAAAATATAAGTGGAAAACACAGAAAGATAATGCAAATTGCCGATGAATCCACAGACAGAAGTTCAACCAAACATTCTGTGTATTGTTGCACATGTTGACGGACTTAGTTACATAAAATGACTAGAGATGGCTGTAGTTACATTAGCAAAATTGTTCATTTTAGTAGTGGGGATGTATTGTGTAGTAATACAACAGTATCACATTTTTATAGTATACTGTACATTGTTTTGTAATTAATATAATAGAATGAGGAAATTAATCGTTAATTAATCTACTGTTATCTCCTGTTTTTTCCATTATTTTTTTTTCCTGATTTTCGTGAGTAGGTCGCGGCAACACTGAATTCGTAACTGAAATAATGGGTAACCGCAACCA
Organism: Periplaneta americana; assembly: GCF_040183065.1. Taxonomy (NCBI): domain Eukaryota; kingdom Metazoa; phylum Arthropoda; class Insecta; order Blattodea; family Blattidae; genus Periplaneta; species Periplaneta americana. The sequence goes on from NC_091130.1 coordinate 149,295,933, forward strand.
GTCAAGTGTCACGCTGTTTTAAGGAAAAGATACTGATATGAATAATGCTACAGAAAAACTTTCTGAGAAAAGAAGAATAAGATTCCTATGAGAAATTTAATACTGATTATAATGCAGTTGCAGAGTCGTTCACACAAATGATTAATTTATATGCTCGCCACGACACTTGAATTACATGCCGATCACGGTTGCTATGACATCACCAACACTTCAGTCAACACGACAAGGAAACGGGACCAGCGCTACCCAGGCGCGGAGAAAGAAAGTAGAAAAACGAAAAAAAGACTGGAGAAAAGAAGAAAAAGACGCCAAAGAAAATAAATAAATAGAAGAAAGACATACAGGTAACCGAAAAAAGGAAATAAAGAAGAGAAATTTACGAAATAACCTGGATTCTCTTTCTCGAAAATTCTCTTGCCCAGTGCATTGCATCCTTTGGACAAGCATTTTTATTGCAAGCTATACCCAGAAACCTCTTCTTTTCTTCTAACCCCATTAGATTACGACTGAAGGGGTGAGAATGGTATAGTCCTAAGCCACAAAGATAAAATTTCACAGCAGAGGGCATACTTATGTTATTTGTTGAGTAAACTTTATTTTACTAGTAGTTTTTCCACATTATGTGTTAATAATGAACTCGCACAAGAAAGCTATTTTTGTTAAAAGTGTGGCTTTGGACTATCTCATTCTTACCCCTTCAATTTGTTCCCGCGCACTCTCTTACATCGAATTTGTTAGACGAGCCTTCTAATAGATGGGCGTAAACCGATCCCTTCCAACATCCACATTGTAACTTGTAATGTGGGATTCCAAGTTGTGACTCCCCCACTTGCTAGTAGTGTTCGTGACGTCTGGCAGTACAGAGAACTGCGCGCAAATAAAATGTGAACTTAATAATACTCTACCGTATTATGAAATAAAAAATGTCTCCAAAGCTATTGAGAATGCAGCGCTCGTTATAATCACATTCAGATCATCATCATCATCATCATCATCATCATCATCATCATCATCATCACTACCACCATCTATCTCTTGTCCACACCTGTGGAGTAACGGTTAGTACATCTGATCGCGAAACCAGGTGGCCCGGGTTCGAATTTTTTCCGGGTTTTTTCCTCAACCCAATACGAGCAAATCCTGGTTAACTTTCGGCGCTGGACCCCGTACTCATTTCATCGGCATTATCATCTTCATTTCAATCAGACGCTAAATAACCTGAGATGGTGGTACAGCGTCGTAAAATAACCCAATAATAATAATAATAATAATAATAATAATAATAATAATAATAATACTTACTTTTGGCTTTTAAGGAACCCGGAGGTTCATTGCCGCCCTCACATAAGCCCGCCATCGGTCCCTATCCTGAGCAACATTAATCCAGTCCCTACCATTATATCCCACCTCCCTCAAATACATTTTAATATTATCTTCCCATCTACGTCTCGGTCTCCCCAAAGGTCTTATTCCTTTCGGCCTCACAACTAACACTCTATATGCATTTCTGGATTCGCCCATACGTGCTACATGCCCTGCCCATCTCAAATGTCTGGATTTAATGTTCCTAATTATGTCAGGTGCAGAATACAATGCGTGCAGTTTTGTGTTGTGTAACTTTCTCCATTCTCCTGTAACTTCATCCCTCTTAGCCCCAAATATTTTCCTAAACACCTTATTCTCAAACAAGTAAAGCCATTGGTTTGGAAGTAAATCCCGAAAAGACAAAGTATACGATTATGTCTCGTGACCAGAATATTGTACGAAATGGAAATATAAAAATTGGAGATTTATCCTTCGAAGAGGTGGAAAAATTCAAATATCTTGGAGCAACAGTAACAAATATAAATAATACTCGGGAGGAAATTAAATGCAGAATAAATATGGGAAATGCCTGTTATTATTCGGTTGAGAAACTTTTGTCATCTAGTTTGCTGTCAAAAAATCTGAAAGTTAGAATTTATAAAATAATTATATTACCGGTTGCTCTGTAGGGTTGTGAAACTTGGACTCTCACTTTGAGAGAGGAACAGAGGTTAAGGGTGTTTGAGAATAAGGTTCCAACGTGCTGCGATTGGACTGGGAGAGACGTTGCGAAGTAGTCTGATGCTACAGGCTTGCATTTTCATACAACTCGTATGACAAAGAATAAATACTCCCTTTCTCATCAGCGCCGTTCTAAAAAACAGAAAAAAAAAAACAGTAAAGTTCTCATAGTCTCAAGAAAGCTAGAGCAGAGGTCGTCAGCACTCGCTGAAATGGGTAATGGGTATTCAGAGCAACGTAATATGCCCCGTCATGCAGCAGGCAGGGAGGGAGAGAGCATACCCGCCAGCAGCCACGGATGCACCATGGTGCAGTCTCTTATCCGCGGGTAAGAGACGCTATCCCGATAGTGCAGTGTACTGATGACTCCTGAGCTAGAGGAAACACAAAGGAACCGAAAAACACGCAACTGATTTAACTTCAGCTTTCCTTAAAAGGGGCATATATAAAATAGTCACTCATCTCCCAAAGCAAAGGACAGCAAAACCTTGGTTTGATGCTGAGTGCTACGAACAGTGAGACTCATGGGAAGAGCAACTGTCTTCTCCTCAACAGAGGAACCTAACCGCTGCATACCAAATCAAAGCTCTATCTCATATGACGTAGAGCTGATAAGCATAGTGGAAGGTAAAAGATAAGAAAGCAACAGGACCGGATGGAATTTGTAATGAAAATCTCAAGGACAGCAGATTAATCGACTCCTTTCTGAACCGATCTATTCAACATCTGCAATCGATTTTAATGTATAAAATATGTTATTTTTGGTTTTTATTTTATTATATTAATGTATTGCAATGTGTTGTTTTGAAGGATTTAGTGAAGAAATGTTTTCAGACCGTGCGATGAGTGATAGTAAGAGGGAGGAGAATAAAGTGCATAAGATTTGCTGATGATATGACGTTGTTAACAGAAGAGGGGATTATACTAAGGAATATGTTACTTTTTAACTTTGCTCTACAGTATGCCATTAGGAAAGTTCAGGATAACAGAGAGGGCTTGGAATTGATCGGGTTACATCAGCTGCTTGTCTATGCGGGTGACGTGAATATGTTAGGAGAAAATCCACAAGCGATTAGGGAAAACAGGGGAATTTTACTGGAAGCAAGTAAAGAGATAGGTTTGGAAGTAAATCCCGAAAAGACAAAGTATATGATTATGTCTCGTGACGAGAATATTGTACGAAATGGAACTATAAAAATTGGAAATTTATCTTTTGAAGAGGTGGAGAAGTTCAAATATCTTGGAGCAACAGTAACAAATATAAATAATACTCGGGAGAAAATTAAACACAGAATAAATATGGGAAATGCCTGTTATTATTCGGTTGAGAAGCTTTTATCATCCAGTCTGCTGTCAAAAAATCTGAAAGTTAGAATTTATAAAACAGTTATATTACCGGTTGTTCTTTATGGTTGTGAAACTTGGACTCTCACTTTGGGAGAGGAACATAGGTGAAGGGTGTTTGAGAATAAGGTTCTTAGGAAAATATTTGAGGCTAAGAGGGATGAAGTTACAGGAGAATGGAGAAAGTTACACAACACAGAACTGCACGCATTGTATTCTTCACCTGACATAATTAGGAATATTAAATCCAGACGTTTGAGATGGGCAGGGCATGTAGCACGTATGGGCGAATCCAGTTATTTGGGAGGCCGGAGGGAAAAAGACCTTTAGGGAGGCCGAGACGTAGATGGGAAGATAATATTAAAATGGATTTGAGGGAGGTGGAATATGATGATAGAGAATGGATTAATCTTGCTCAGGATAGGAACCAATAGCGGGCTTATGTGAGGGCGGCAATGAACCTCCGGGTTCCTTAAAGCCAGTAAGAAAGTAAGTATATGCTACTGGTGCTAAGTGACAGCTGTGAGCAGTATGGAATAAAGATAAATGCCAACAAGACAAAGACCATAGTCATAAGAAAAAATTAAAGGTAAACTTGCGAATTACTAATGAGGTAGTAGAGCATGTGGACAGCTTCAAATACTTGGGGTGTATGTAAGCAGTAACATGAGCTGCTGCCAGGAAATCAAAAGGGGGATAACAATGGCAAAGGAAGCTTTTAATAGAAAAATGAGCATCCTCTGAGGACCTCTGGAAAAAGAACTAAGGAAGAGATTAGTAAAGTGCTTTGTGTGGAATGTGGTATTATATGGGTCAGAAACATGGACTCTACGACGAAGTGAAGAGAAACAACTAGAAGCATTTGAAATTTCGGTATGGTGAAGAATAGAGCGTGTGAAATGGCCAGGCAGAATAAGAAATGAAGCTGTGTTGAAAAGAGTGAGTGAAAAAAGTATGATGCTGAAACTTATGAGGAAGAGAAAAAGGAATTAGTTGGGACACTGGCTGAGAAGAAACTGCCTACTGAAGGATGCACTGGAAGGAGTGGTGAACGGCAGAAGAGTTCGAGGCAAAAGAAGCTATCAGATGATAGACGACATTAAGATAAATGGATCATATCCGGATACAAAGAGGAAGGCAGAAAATAGACAAGATTGGCGAGAGCTGGTAGAAGACTTATCTTGGGCATAACACTATGAATGACTGTATGTGTTTTATCATGATTCTGTTTATTTTTATTGCGTATTTGTATTCATCGCGTAAATTTGAATAAAAAATTCATATTCATTTACTATTCCCACTCTGCGAAGTGTCCTAATTTTGGAATTTGAAAATCTGGTCACCTTAATGCACAGTAGTATCTTTGAAAGGGTTGTAAATTAAATGTCTACTTTGTTTACAAGCAAAGTTCTTTTAGTGTTGAAAGGAATAAGACCTCATAACTTTCACACACTACTTCAGCCTTGACAGTCCGGTTGTCGATTTCGTTCACTGCATAGTGTCTACGTCGGTATATAAAATTTATCGTGCACAAGGCAGAATGCTATTTCATTCATAAATAAGCGATCATTAGCTAATTTATCTTTATTTATAACATCACTCTAAAAACGAGGCACTGATAAAAGCTTATATATGAATATGGGTTCGATTCCGAACAGCTACAGTATGTACTTATTACTAGGACTCTAAAGTTGATGATATATCATCTTTTTTCTGAGACATCATAGACAATGCAGTATGCAATGTAAACTTGTTTCACTTCAACACGAATCAATATAGCCTGCTTTTATTTTGCATGTTTCGGTCTTTTATTACATATTGGTCATTTTTAGGAAATATTATACTTTTTAATTTCAAGGGAAAAATTGTTCCTGGGCTGGGTATCAATCACGGGACCTTCGGCTGAACGCACCAACACTCTACCGACTGAGCTACTCAAGAACTTCATCCGACACCGTTTCAATTTTTCTCTTTATATACATATACCTCGAGTGGGCTGACAAGATGGCAGAAACCCACATTGAGGCACACAAACTCTGCGTAACTGGAATTGTGGTTTTCTGTTAACATACCTACAGTAATGTATATATTATGCAAATCTAGCTTTTTCTGGTAAAGCTTCCTGTGAAGCAGACTTGAATAAAGGTTAGGTTAGGTTTGTGTGCACTCGATATAGGTTTCTGGAGTCTTGTCAGCCCACTCGAGGTATGTGGATATAAATGGAAAAATTGAGAAGGTGTCGTGTGAAGTTCCTGGGTAGCTCAGTCGGTAGAGCGTTGATGCGTTCAAGCAAAGGTTCTGGGTTCGATACCCAGAGAGCTTTACCTGAAAGTTATATTTGCATATTATACTTTTTGTTAGATTTTTTACATTTTCTGCTTATGAACGGATTTTTTTACGGTGTAATTGCAGTCTATATTCGAGAATCTACTACAGATTTCTTACGCAATTCGATTGCATCATACAGTAATTTTCCTTATGATTGCATCAGTTTTGACTCCTGATCACGTGTGTTACGTGCTTCCCCTAATTCAACGCAACAGAACAAATACTGCAACCGCAGTGTCCGCAGTTAGCGTATTGTATCTCACAAGTGAAGTTGTAAAAGTGCAGAAAGTAAAGTAATCGGCGATTCTTCAAATGCATTAACATGAATTCGGAGACATTCAATAATAATAATAATAATAATAATAATAATAATAATAATAATAATAATAATAATAATAATAATAATATCTAGGGTTATTTAAAATTTTAATATATTTTCAGAAATTTAACGTAATTTTATAGTATTTTTTTTGTGATTTTTATGTCATCTACTTTCGAGCTCTAGTCATTTATTACACATTTTGAGATGTACAACACTGTGAATTCGCCTATGCATCTCGTCTAGTCTACAAAAATAGTTTCAGTACATAATATTATTCGTAAATGCATATAGAGTGTTAGTTGGGAGGCCAGAGGGGAAAAGACCTTTGGGGAGGCCGAGACGTAGATGGGAAGATAATATTAAAATGGATTTGAGGGAGGTGGGATATATGATGGTAGAGACTAGATTAATCTTGCTCAGGATAGGGACCAATGGCGGGCTTATGTGAGGGCGGCAATGAATCTCCGGGTTCCTTAAAAGCCAGTAAGTAAGTAAGTAAGTAAGTAAGTAAGTAAGTAAGTAAGTAAGTAAGTAAGTAAGTAAGTAAGTAAGTAAGTAATATTATTCGTAAGCAAAATTCGATACTAGTGAATCTTATGACTATGATCATGTATTCCAGGTACAAACTGTTTTAATATATTTCTCGTGTTACGTTCCTCTACGTCGTGAGATTGAACAGTTGGCAACCGACTAATTAAATCTTCCCCAACTTGTCACAATACAGAAATATCGCTGAGACGTGAGGCACAAACGAATGCTGCATTATCTCACCGCCGTGACGGAATTTCTACGTCGTTCATTTCTGTCTTCAATTTACAGTACACTGATGACATAATTGGTAGAAGTGTCTAAAATCTGTAATCCACCTACAGACAATGTAATCCGTATCTCGGGTCACACAGAAATCAAACTGCTATCTCCAGTTCAGAAGCGAGAAGCTGCACCATGGCGGTTATTCCTGTCACCTCCAGCAAGTACACTCAGTTAAAATTGATAAAAAGTCTTTGGCTGCTTTTCCTCACACATTAATCCACTGGCAATAATAGATTGCAAACTCCAATAGCATTTTAGTATATACAGTGATAAGTTCCAAGGCTACCACCTAATTTCAAACGAGACTCCGTAGTCCTCGGTAGTATAGTGGTCAGTATCCCCGCCTGTCACGCGGGAGACCGGGGTTCGATTCCCCGCCGGGGAGACTTTTTTTTTTATTAAAATATTTTAAGCAAAAGTTATTTTTATATGCTCGCATTTATCTGTCACGACCATTATTCAAACCTGAGCTGTAGTATTTATCAAATTCTGCTGAATTTTTACACTACTAAAATTTAGTTACAATTTTTTTTTCATTTTCTAACAAAAGGACCAAAATTAGGTTTAACTATAATAAGTTATACTGATCTGACGTTTATATACAACAGAGGTGCTCACGGTGGCCAGGAATCGGCGTGCCCTGTGCGAGGTGGGCACCCATCGAGCAGGCAAGGAGTACAGTGGCGGCCACTCAATCGCTAATCTCCTCGTGAAAGTGTTCTTAACCTGGGGTCCATGGACCCGTTGTAAGTCCTTGGATGGGCTACAAGGGATCCGTGAAAGCCACATAAAAATTAATATGTATATTCAATATATTATTTCAACGTAAAAAGCAGAAGTGTATCTAAAATTGTTTCTCACTTTTTTACATTTTTCTAGGAAGGGGTCTACAGCTTTCACCAGACTTTCGAAGGGGTCCGTGCTTCAAAAAAGATCAAGAACCACTGTCCTAGTGAGATTGACAGGAATATTTTATCACTTTATTTCAATAGTATGTGTTTTAAAACTAGAAAGTTGTATTTATAATATATTTACATTACCTAAACAACAAAATATTTTGCTTTATACATTTTTTGACAACAATATTTAATTACTTTATTTCAATTTGTCTTTTCAAATTATAAAGCAATATATTTACATTATCTCCGCAACGAAATGCTATTATGATTTTGCTTTATGTATTTCGTTATATGTTTCGTTTTCTGTGTTTTGAAATAAGCAGGGAAATGATAATTCAGTTTCTGTCAGATGCGTTTCCAATTCACTGTGGGCTAAAACAAGGAGATGCACTATCACCTTTACTTTTTTACTTTGCTTTAGAGTATGCCATTAGGAAAGTCCAGGATAACAGAGAGGGTTTGGAATTGAACGGGTTACATCAGCTGCTTGTCTATGCGGATATATGTTAGGAGAAAATCCACAAACGATTGGGGAAAACACGGTAATTTTACTGGAAGCAAGTAAAGAGATAGGTTTGGAAGTAAATCCCGAAAAGACAAAGTATATGATTATGTCTCGTGACGAGAATATTGTACGAAATGGAAATATAAAAATTGGAAATTTATCTTTTGAAGAGGTGGAGAAGTTCAAATATCTGGGAGCAACAGTAACAAATATAAATGATACTCGGGAGGAAATTAAACACAGAATAAATATGGGAAATGCCTGTTGTTATTCGGTTGAGAAGCTTTTATCATCCAGTCTGCTGTCAAAAAATCTGAAAGTTAGAATTTATAAAACAGTTATATTACCGGTTGTTCTTTATGTTTGTGAAAGTTGGACTCTCACTTCGAGAGAGGAACATAGGTTAAGGGTATTTGAGAATAAGGTGCTTAGGACAATATTTGGGGCTAAGAGGGATGACGTTACAGGAGAATGGAGAAAGTTACACAACACAGAACTGCACGCATTGTATTCTTCACCTGACATAATTAGGAACATTAAATCCAGACGTTTGAGATGGGCAGGGCATGTAGCACGTATGGACGAATCCAGAAATGCATATAGAGTGTTAGGTGGGAGGCCGGAGGGAAAAAAACCTTTAGGGAGGCCGAGACGTAGATGGGAAGATAATATTAAAATGGAGGGAGGTGGGATATGATGATAGAGAATGGATTAATCTTGCTCAGGATAGGGACCTATGGCTGGCTTATGTGAGGGCGGCAATGAACCTCCGGGTTCCTTAAAAGCCAGTAAGTAAGTAAGTAAGTAAGTAAGTAAGTAAGTAAGTAAGTAAGTAAGTAAGTGTGAACGCATTCTACTCAGCGACTGTAGAAACAGTGTCTGTACTTCATGCTGTTTTTAGGTCTACTGTTCTGTCTAAACTTCACCGAAACGGAACCAGGTTTGAGTTGCTATCTAGCTCGGATTTTTCCGAGGCTTTCCTCAATCGTAAGTCAAATATCAGGTAATCTCAGGTAGAATTATCGGACTCTCCCGGCCAAAATACTATTTCGCTATAGTACAGAGGCTATACCAATCCTACCGAAGCTAGTATATGCGAGTGAATTTCATTCAGCATAAAAAGTAGACCTTCCTTTGAAACTGGATCAGTGAATGTACAAAGAAATCCTGTCGGTGAAGTCTGAGAATAATGTAGTCGTTCGACTCACAATTGCACCACAGAAGGGAAGTATGAGAGACTTCTTCGAGTAGCTTTCTGTGTTCACAAAGAACCAGATCTGCAGTTAGATTACAAGGGAAGGGTATGGGAATACGTCGAAGGTAATATGCAAAGCAAACCGTCAAGCTGTAAGTTCTTGCAATGAATTTATTGCTGTGTGGCAGGAGTGACCAAAAAGAGAAAATCACCAAATTATTTATAAAATGCAGCACATACTATTTGCGCTTCCCTGACACTGCTTCTTGCTTGTATGATACCACAAAAGAATGCTTCGAATATTTAAAATCAACCCTAGGGAGTCCTGAGTTACTTGCTTACTTACTTACTTACTGGCTTTTAAGGAACCCGGAGGTTCATTGCCGCTCTCACATAAGCCCGCCATCGGTCCCTATCCCGAGCAAGATTAATCCATTCTCTATCATCATATCCCACCTCTCTCAAATCCATTTTAATATTATCTTCCCATCTACGTCTCGGCCTCCCTAAAGATCTTTTTCCCTCCGGTCTCCCAACTAACAGTCTATATGCATTTCTGGATTCGCCCACACGTGCTTCATGCCCTGCCCATCTCAAATGTCTGGATTTAATGTTCCTAATTATGTCAGGTGAATAATACAATGCGTGCAGTTCTGTGTTGTGTAACTTTCTCCATTCTCCTGTAACTTTATCCCTCTTAGCCCCAAATATTTTTCTAAGCACCTTATTCTCAAACAACCTTAATCTCTGTTCCTCCCTGAGTTACTTGTTCTTTGAAATTAATGTAATCGAGTTCGATCCTTGAAAAAAGTTTATGAGATACAACAATTTTCCTTTTAAGCTGTATAGTTGTAGACCTTCCTTTGAAACTGGATCAGCGAATGTACTACAAAGAAATCTAGTCAGTGAAGTCTGCTTATAATTGCATCACAGAAGGAAATATGGGAGAGTTCTTGGAAATATTATCACAATTATGTAAGAGAAAACAGTGACAGGATATTTAAGGAAATCCCCAGCCATGGGGCTGAAGCCGGATGGTCTATGGCGAGTTATTGGCATCACTTCATTTCACCCCTTTGATCTGATTACCTGGTTAGGTTTTTTCCGAGGTTTTCCCCAAACCAAAAGCCAAATGCCGGGTAATCTTTTGGCGAATCCTCGGACCTCACCTCATGTCACTACATCTCGCCAAAATATTGTTAAAAAATTGCATAAAATTATTTTAAAAAAATTGTAGAAAATTACGAAATTGTAAAACTGTAAAAATTGTAAAATATTGTAAAAATTGTAAAATATTGTAAATATTTGAAAAAAATTGTACTTGTAATACGGTATTTTAAAATTTTGATTTGTTTCACATCTTAAAGCTTCATTGCTCATGTGAGATCTACGGAATATAATAAATGAATGAATGAATGAATGAATGAATGAATGAATGAATGAATGAATGGAGAGTGAAATGTCTATACTCCACTTAAAGCAATAAAATGCAAGGGATGAAGATAAATGCAAATAAGACGAAGACCATGGTCATAAGAAGAAAAATAAAGAAGGTAAACTTGCGAATTCTAAATGAGGCAATAGAGCAAATGGACAGCTTCAGAACATGAGCTGCTGCTAGGAAAGGAGGATAGCAATGGCAAAGGAAGCTATTAATAGAAAAAGGAGCATCTTCTGCGGGCCTCTGGAAAAAGAACTAAGGAAGAGACTAGTGAAGTGCTTTATATGGAGTGTGGCATTGTATGGAGCAGAAACATGGACATTACGAAGAAGAGAAGAGAAGCGAATAGAAGCATTTGAAATGTAGATATGGAGAAGAATGAAACGTGTGAAGTGGAGAGACAGAATAAGAAATGAAGCTTTGTTGAAAAGAGTGGGTGAAGAAAGAATGATGCTGAAACTGATCAGGAAGAGCAAAAGCAATTGGTTGGGTCACTGGCTGAGAAGAAACTGCCTACTGAAGGACGCACTGGAAGGAATGGTGAACGGGAGAAGAGTTCGGGGCAGAAGAAGATATCAGATGATAAACGACATTAAGACATATGAGGAGACAAAGAGGAAGACAGACAATAGGAAAGTTTCGAGAAAGCTGGGTTTGCAGTGAAACGCCTGCCCTTAAGCAGAACACTAAATGAAATTTACTTTGTTTAACATTGCACTACAGCGTATTTTATTTAATAATAATCTATACTAATAATAAATCTGTAACCGAACTTTTTCTGTAATTTTCGCTTTTCCAAAAATAATTGGTGTAAACATGTATAATTAATCATCCTTAAACCAAAAATCGCTTTTTTGGAATTTTTGTTTGCATGTCTGTCTGTCTGTCTGTCTGTCTGTCTGTCTTGATGTTTGTTACCTTTTCACGCGATAATAGCTAACCGGATTTCGATGAAAATTGTAATATAAATTAAGTTCGTTGTAACTTAGATTTTAGGCTATATGTCATTCAAAATACTTTATTTAAAAGGAAGTTTATAAGGGGGCCTGAATTAAATAAATTGAAATATCTCGCTTATTACTAATTTTTTGACAAATGTTACATAACAAAAGTTTCTTTAAAAACGATTTCCGATAACTTTTATTCTATACAAAATTTGGTAAGGCTGATATTACTAGGGTCTATGATGTACCGAAGTACATAATATATTCCACTTCTATATTATATCACAGTAACAGATAGTACATTGCAGCTACAAATAAACAGGCCGAAATTGCGCAGTTGGAAAAACGTTAGACTGAAGATCTAAGGGCCCCGGGTTTCGGCAGTTTTTATTTCATTTCTATATTACATCACAGTAACAGACGAAATGCATTGCAGTTAGAATTCAACAAGCCGAAATAGCTCAGTTGGGAGGGCGTTAGACTGAAGATCTAAAGGTCCCTGGTTCAATCCCGGGTTTCGGCAGTTTTTATTTTATTTCTATATTACATCACAGTAACAGAGGAAATACACTGGAATTAGAAATCAACAAGCCGAAATAGCTCAGTTGGGAGAGCGTTAGATTGAAGATCTAAAGGTCCCGGGTTTCGGCAGTTTTTATTTCATTTCTATATTACATCACAGTAACAGAGGAAATACATTGCAGTTGGAAACCAACAAGCCGAAATAGCTCATTTGGGAGAGCGTTAGACTGAAGATCTAAAGGTCCCTGGTTCAATCCCGGAATTCTGCAATTTTTATTTCATTTCTATATTACATCACAGTAACAGAGGAAATACATTGCAGTTAGAAATCAACAAGCCGAAATAGCTCAGTTGGGAGAGCGTTAGACTGAAGATCTAAAGGTCCCTGGTTCAATCCCGGGTTTCGGCAGTTTTTATTTCATTTCTATATTATATCACAGTAACAGAGGAAATACATTGGAATTACAAATCGACAAACCGAAATAGCTCATTTGGGAGAGCGTTAAACTGAAGATCTAAAAGTCCCTGGTTCAATCCCGGGTTTCTGCAGCTTTTATTTCATTTCAATATTGCATCACAGTAACAGAGGAAATACATTGGAATTAAAAATCAATAAGCCAAAATAGCTCATTTGGGAGAGCGTTAGACAGAAGATCTAAAGGTCCCGGGTTTCGGCAGTTTTTATTTCATTTCTATATTACATCACAGTAACAGAGGAAATGCATTGCAACTACAAACCAGCAAGCTGAAATAGCTCAGCTGGGAGAGCGTTAAACTGAAGATCTAAAGGACCCTGGTTCAATCCCGGGTTTCGGCAGTTTTTATTTTATTTCTATATTACATCACAGTAACAGAGGAAATACACTGGAATTAGAAATCAACAAGCCGAAATAGCTCAGTTGGGATAGCGTTAGACTGAAGATCTAAAGGTCCCTGGTTCACTCCCGGGTTTCGGCAGTTTTTATTTCATTTCTATATTACATCACAGTAACAGAGGAAATACTTTGCAGTTAGAAATCAACAAGCCGAAATAGCTCAGTTGGGAGAGCGTTAGACTGAAGATCTAAAGGTCCCTGGTTCAATCCCGGGTTTCGGCAATTTTTATTTAATTTCTATATTGCATTACAGTAATAGAGGAAATACATTGCAATTAGAAGTCAACAAGCCGAAATAGCTCAGTTGGGAGAGCGTTAGACTGAAGATCTAAAGGTCCCTGGTTCAATCCCGGGTTTCGGCAATTTTTATTTAATTTCTATATTGCATCACAGTAATAGAGGAAATACATTGCAATTAGAAGTCAACAAGCCGAAATAGCTCAGTTGGGAGAGCGTTAGACTGAAGATCTAAAGGTCCCTGGTTCAATCCCGGGTTTCGGCAGTTTTTATTTCATTTCTATATTACATCACAGTAACAGAGGAAATACATTGCAGTTACAAATCAACAAGTCGAAATAGCTCAGTTGGGAGAGCGTTAGACTGAAGATCTAAAGGTCCCTGGGGTTCGGCAGTTTTTATTTAATTTCTACATTACATCACAGTAACAGAGGAAATGCATTGCAACTACAAACCAGCAAGCCGAAATAGCTCAGTTGGGAGAGCGTTAGACTGAAGATGTAAAGGTCCCTGGTTCAATCCCTGTTCTCGGCAGTTTTTATTTCAATTCTATATTACATCACAGTAACAGAGGAAATACATTGCAGTTTGAAATCAACGAGCCGAAATAGCTCAGCTGGCAGAACGTTATACTGAAGATCTAAAGGTCACTGGTTCGATCCCGGGTTTCGGCAGTTTTTATTTCACAATAGAATAAGAAGACGAAAATAGCCTATTCACAAACAAGCCGAAATAGCTCAGTTGGTAGATCTAGAATATTTATTGTGCAGTCATACGTTTCGACAGGTTCTATTTTTTTTGCTTATCTTTGCACTTAGGCTTGCTTTGGCCAATTGCACGCCCTACAAAGAAACACACACACACATCAGAAATGAGTTAATGGGACGGACTGCTGGTTACTGAAAATGGGAGCTTAAAGATAATACATCTTGGAAGAACTAGGGATAGCGTCATTGTTAGAGTAAGCCTATCTGGTAGTTGCTTCGTTCCTTTGCTCGTTCTTATCATGTCTTCTCTTTCATTTCTTCCGTTAGTCTTGTCTATGTTCCTGGCCTCAGACACTTCCAGCTGTTTCCATAATCCTTCGTCAGCAGTATCTTCTATCTGCCTCAGTTTTGTTTTTCTCCTTGGTTTATTCTGGTCAGCTGTTTCGTTCTCGTAGTCGGAACATCTAGGCCCTATATTATGAAAATTCTTTCATTGCAGTTTTACGAATAAGGCTGTATAAAACTGGCATATAGTGGTATGCCGAAAGTCTCTTTTTTAGCATTACGAATGCTGAAAATAGAATCAAAAGACCATCTCGTTAAGTACATTGTAATATGTGCGGTAACCGATGATTTTTTTTTCCGAATTAGTCTACCTGTATTTACTGAAAGCGGAAACGCATTAACGAAACAATTTTTAAACAACAGTTTCGTTATGAAGAGTTCGCGGGAAAAACGATGAATGTCACATTTCTGTTAAGGATTAGATAATGATCTAATTGAGTCTATAACTGCAAGATGTACAGTGCATGAGGGTTAAGTTGGCGTGATTTCTACTATCCTTGTCTGCGGTCCTTGTCTATCGACTGTCAACAGATGTAAGGGGGGAAAGGTTTTCTTTTGTAGAATTCTTGGAATTCCCTTCCCTCCTTCTCCCTTGGCCCTTCTAGAACACACTTTTGCAAATCCAATTAGTGGGTCTCTCAGTGGCGTCTTGGCGTTGTTCGAGTTCATTTATTCAGTAGTGTTTAGTGAATAGTGAAGTAAGTGTGTGTCTCGTTGTGTCAATTTAATATAATATACTATAATATAATATAATATAATATAATATAATATACAATAATTCACAATTTAAACAAAATGTTTTCGGAATTGCATGGTTTCCCTGTTATCTTAAACATTGTAATGTGTGTTGTGCTCTTGTTTTTAATAATCATGGTAGGCAATATGGGAAAACGCGGGAAAGCCTTGAAGTCGGACAGTATGAACATGGTTATTAATGTACACAAATTCTTTACTGAAGAATATGAGGCACTGAAACGCGGAAAGCAAACAATATCTGTGTCGAGTGTTATCGAAAGAACTGCTACAGCGACAGGTATATCGTCTCGTAGTGTTAGCAGGATTTTAAAAAAACAAAGGGAGGCACTAGAAAGTGGAAGTGTTCTGCGAACTCCAGGAAAGAAACGCCCAAACAGGACCCCTCAGAAAACTGCAATTGACTCATTTTCTGCCGCCGCTATAAGACGAGTAATTTATTCTTTGTATCGGACTGATTTTTTGCCTAGTTTGAAGGATATAAATGACGCATTAATTAAGGAAAGCTTATTCACTGGAAGCATATGGAGTTTGAGAGAAATTCTTAAAAAAATGAAATTTAGGTATGTTAAAAATACTCAAGGCAGAAAATTTTTAATGGAAAGGTCAGATGTTATTTTAAAGAGATTTAAATTCTTAAGAAAAATGAAAGAATTACGCGCCACTGGACGCGCCGTTGTTTATCTAGACGAAACTTGGGTTAATGTGAACCATACGAAAAGCAAAGTTTGGAAAAGCGATGATCACGAAATTGACTTCCCACTTCAAACCCCAATAGGAAAAGGTCAACGGTTTATTATTTTACACGCCGGATGTTCGACAGGTTTCATTCCAAACGCGCTTCTAACTTTCAAATCTAAATCAACTAAAGACTACCACGAGGAGATGGACAGCACTGTATTTAAGAACTGGTTCATTAATCAATTATTACCAAACATTCCTCTCAATAGCATCATTGTAATGGACAATGCCCCCTATCATTCAACAGAACTCAATAAGGCACCAATTTCATCAACACCGAAATCTGAAATGCAGTCCTGGCTTCGTAACAATAACATTGAATTTGATTTACGATCCACGAAACCTGTATTATATGAACTTGTAAAAACTAAAAAAGATAATTTCAAAACATACGAAATCGACCAAATTGCGACAATGCACTCCCATACTGTAGTGAGACAGCCACCATACCATTGTGATTTAAACGCGATAGAATTAATATGGGGGCAGGTTAAAAATGACGTTGCGAAGCGTAATATTTCGTTCAAAAGTAAAGATGTGAAATTGTTGTTTGAGAGCGCTCTTGCAAAAGTGACGGAAGATAATTGGAGAAAGGCCTGTGAACACGTGGAAAAAGTCGAACAATTTTATTGGGAGAAGGACGGACTAGTAGACGAAATTAGCGATCGATTCGTAATAAATTTGGATGACACGGACACGGACGAGGAACTTTCTGGCGGAGAGGAGTCAGAATTTGAAGAGGAAGAGAGTGCCGCCGCTGCTAACTCCTGGTCGCTGGAAGGAGTGTCGACCATACCGCCGTCACCATAAATGAGGGTAGAGAGAGATGGTGAGTATTCTTTCTCTTTCTAAAAGGGACTAGACAAGTAAATCCTCATGGACTGTAGTGCTGTTTCTATAGAATAAAAAGGAAAGGATTACTGTATTCGTGGTGATAATTCTCCTTTTTACCATTTTCCATAAGAACAACATTAAATTTCGTAGTGATCCATATCTTGGATCAACAGTAACAAACATAAATGGCACTCGGGAGGAAATTAAACGCAGAATAAATATGGGAAATGCCTGTTATTATTCGGTTGAGAAGCTTTTCTCATCTAGTTCTGTCAAAAAATCTGAAAGTTAGAATTTATAAAACAGTTATATTACCGGTTGTTCTGTATGGCTGTGAAACTTGGACTCTCACTTTGAGAGAGGAACAGAGATTAAGGGTGTTTGAGAATAAGGTTCTTAGAAAAATATTTGGGGCTAAGAGGGATGAAGTTACAGGAGAATGGAGAAAGTTACACAACACAGAGCTGCACGCATTGTATTCTTCACCTGACATAATTAGGAACTTAAAATCCAGACGTTTAAGATGGGCAGGACATGTAGCACGTATGGGCGAATCCAGAAATGCATATAGAGTGTTAGTTGGAAGGCCGGAGGGCAAAAGACCTTTGGGGAGGCCGAGACGTAGATGGGAAGATAATATTAAAATGGATTTTAGGGAGGTAGGATATGATGATAGAGACTGGATTAATATTGCTCAGGATAGGGACCAATGGCGGGCTTATGTGAGGGCGGCAATGAACCCCCGGGTTCCTTAAAAGCCAGTAAGTAAGTAAGTGATCCATTGAATTAGATAATGACATCAACCTGAACAAAATTGTGACATTCATCGTTTTTCCCGCGAACTCTTCATATGTAAACCTAAATTTATTCCGTAGCAACTTTCCTTGTTCCAGAATTTGTATTTAACTAGTATTTTTTTTAGAAATAGTGCAACTATTATTCGCTAAGATTGCATAACTACGTTGCTTTCAAATGTAGATAATTGTAATCTGTGAACGGTCTGCTTTCAATTATGTGCCCTGCATACCTCACAGCTCTCAACGAGGCAGTTCTTACAAAGAAGGTCTGTAAAGGCACGTGCACTTCGTTAACAAACCTTCACGGAGGTCGCCTTCAGACGATTATTTTTAAGTCGTTTCAAAGAAGCCGCAACACATGTTTCTTATTGGTTAAATTCCGAGTTCTGTACATTTTAGCAGAGTATTAAGTTTTTTCAACTTCAAGAGGAGGAGATGGTTTTTATCTGGTGTAAAACAAGTGAATTAAAAAAAAATTGCCTTGAAATATACTTTGATATGTGCAAAATA
The DNA here is from genome assembly GCF_040183065.1 of Periplaneta americana. NCBI lineage: Eukaryota > Metazoa > Arthropoda > Insecta > Blattodea > Blattidae > Periplaneta > Periplaneta americana. The sequence continues at coordinate 149,314,091 of NC_091130.1, forward strand.
GGTTACATGTAATTTAATACGCACTTATGGCCTTGTCACCTGCCTCGACTCCATTTTAAAGGCTCTGGTGCACAGGGTTTTAAGGAGAAATGAGGGTTAAATATAGTGGTAAACCAGTAAATTAAAAAAAATGCTTTAAAATAATATTTAAGTACATAACATTTTATGCACATTTATGGTCTTGTTAGTTGCTGTTATGCAAATTTTTGAAGCTCTGGTATGAAAACTGTTTAAATGGCACTAAACTTTGGTTGCAATTTGCCATAACTTTAATCTTTTGCTTTATTCTCATACAGAAAGTTATCTTCGGCACTATTACTACTAAATGCTTGATATTTGAAACGCATTCTTTAGGCTGTTAGGAAAATTCTCTCAGTAAGATAAATGTGTTATTTTGTTGCACTTGAAAAATATGTGTCCATATTTCTGTAAAAGTATCTCTAAAATTCATTCTTAGGATAGCTATCCTACTATTCATCCTCTTTTACTGTCTCAGTCCCCCGTGAATGGAATTCTCTGCGTCAGAAGATTAGCGGCTGCCAGACAATAACCACTTTCGAGAAAAGGCTAAACGATTTCTTACGGGCGCAGTCAAATTGAAGTTATAATTGTGATCGAGTTTAATAATTTAATTTAATTTAGGTATGACTATTATTACTATTACTATTATTATCATTATTATTATTATTATTATTATTATTATTATTATTATTATTATTACATAATTATTTTATTGGTGTTGTGAAGATAAAAAGAATTGTCATTATATTATATTAATTATGTATTAAATTGTCTTGTATTGTAGTATTGTATTCAATTGTATTGTACTGTATTGTATTGTATTAATTATGTTATATTCATAGCAATGTAGTAATTTTCTATCATACTGGTTGAGTGGAAGAGAAGGCCGAATGGCCTTAACTCTGCCAGTTAAAATAAACCATTATTATTATTATTATTATTATTATTATTATTATTATTATTATTATTATTATATTTTAAATGCAATTTTTATCTTAAAATTAGGGAAGCGAATATCAGAATTGTGCTACATACATTTTAAAGAATCTACTTTTGGAAGTAAAATGTTATAAAAACTTTGAATTTATCTTCACAAATGGCTGAGATATAACAATTTCAATTAATTGCTGTATCCTGATAGTCTTCCTTACTTTCTTTCTTTTTCAAAATTTGGGCCCCAAAATATAAAAAAATGAATTCAAATTGAAGTTGTTGCAGCAGTGGTACTTCTATATACAAAAAAAAGTGCGTCAATTAGGAAAAAAAACTCAAATTATACCATCCTCTCCAATTAAATGCCGAACATTAAATGACGTTAAAATTGTTCTATTTTAAATGCTTATAGATTACAGTACGCCAGTTTTATTTCCTTCCTGCTAACAGTAAGTGACATTCTGCAAGCTAAATTGTCCGCAGTTGCGCTGCCTGTTCCCTTTGTGCGGCCCGCAAGATAGTTGCAAGAAAATCTCTTCGACAGTCAATCACCTTTATTACAATAATAGGCCTAATTGTTAAGAATCCGTGGCGTGATAGCCCATGAAGAGCCAGGGCCCACTGGCCTCACGTTCACTTGCCTCACCAGAGCTGAACGATCATCCAACTAGAATGGGAGTAACGTGTGCTCAGCACGATGACCCCCTCATCTACCTATCGCAGCTCCCCAAATTCATCATGATGCTGGGTGGACACCGGTTCCATAAACTGACCGAAATTGCATGAAAAAATTCCTTCTCCAGGAGGACTTGAACCAGCGCTCATCCGTAACGCATTATATCTTAGACCACGACGCTACGGCGCAGGACACTATTAATTATTATTGCAGTGAAAATGCAAATAAAATAGATAACATTATGTAAAAGCGTTCTACACATAGTGTTGAATCATTTAAGTGGGAACATACAGCTCAACTGGTCCAAAAAAAGTAGATTTTTTATTTTGTCTGAAATCCGGAGAAGGTATAGAATTTCCCCTTTTTATCTGTGAAAAAATTCTAAATATCTGGATTAGTTTCCAACTTATGGCTTAAAATATGCACCAGGAGAGTATAGACAGCACTGCGTAATGGTAAGTTTGTCGCTCGTTTTCCAAAATTTAAAATTTTCAAAACATTTCCTCTCAGAACTAAAAAATTATTAAAGGTAATATTGTATGGAATTTTGCATGGTTATTGTATAGACTATGTCATGATATACAATGTGAAATAAAAACATATTTGTCTTATTGACTTATTAACAGAAAATATATATAAATTATCTCTGAGTCAAAATTTTCAGGGGGGGGGGGAATTAGGCCTACTACTTACGCTGCAAATAATTTAATGATATTGATTCACGTTGTTGCCACAACCTTTTGGAATAGGCGAGACAAAAGGGATTATAACAATTTTAAAATCGTGGAGCTAAAAGGGAAACGGTTATTCGTTGTATTAGAAAATTGCCAACATTTCGAAAATTTAAAATAGGCCTATGGATTTTTTTAAAATTAAGTAGTGACTCCTGTAAATGAAGATGTGAATAATAACCTCGTAAATGTTAATCTTAATTCAATAAAGGAGACTTGAAAAAATGAAAAAATACATTTACGTAGTTTTCATTCTAATTAAGCTGGAAATTTCCCCTTAAATTTTCTCGATCAAAACATGTTAAGATAATTTAATATTTTAGGAGAAAAATTCGCCCCGACGCCGAATTCAATCCACAGTACCGGATCGATATTAGTTTTAATATGAAATATTACAGATAAATTCTGTAGGACAAATTAATGAAATATTCTCTCAGCTAGCAGTGCATAATAACTGCGGATTCCCGGCCAACAAGTCAGTCATCTGAGTGCGCTCCTAGTATAAAGGCAGTTGACATTGGATACACGTCAACATATATGCCTAACTTGGAGTCAGGCCACAAAGGGAAACATCGAAGGAGGAAAGTTCGATCCGGTGCTGTGGTTTGAATTCGGCGAAACTCAGTGGTCAGAGCGCTTGGTACATAGAACCAAGGACCCGGGTTCGATCCCCGGCGCCGGAGCGAATTTTTCTCCTAAAATATTAATTGTCAATATTACAGATAAATTCTGTAGGACAAATTAATAAAATATATTAAAATAAGATTAATCTTGCGATTAGTTTTAATATGAAATGAGATGAAGTTTGTTATGTCTTAGTTGCCTTCATGTTCAAACATTGCAGGACACTATTTTAAACCGCTTAAGGATTTGAACACATATCTTGCGATTAGTTTTAATATGAAATGAGATGAAGTTTGTTATGTCTTAGTTGCCTTCATGTTCAAACATTGCAGGACACTATTTTAAACCGCTTAAGGATTTGAACACATATCTTGCGATTAGTTTTAATATGAAATGAGATGAAGTTTGTTATGTCTTAGTTGCCTTCATGTTCAAACATTGCAGGACACTATTTTAAACCGCTTAAGGATTTGAGCACTTATCTTGCGATTAGTTTTAATATGAAATGAGACGAAGTTTGTAATGTCTTGCCTCTCTCAAGTTCGTACATTTAAGGACACTACTAGTACACGTCAACTCGAGTGACAATGACACATAAACACGAATGTACTGTTAGGCCTACTCTAGTTCAAGTTCCGCTACCGTCTTTTAAGAATCAACTGTAATTCCTCAACGGTCTCGAGACTTCCGTGTCGAAAGATGAACCCGGATGCTTTGCCTGGTCACCCCTGGTGGACTGTGTGTGGCCGCTGCTGATCCTCAAAGGGAAGCGACCTCGGTATAGGTCGGAAGTGTCAAACAAGCTTCTTGCATTTTAGGCCGTTTCCGGAATGGGGTCTTCAATGTTGTCGATACCTCCGTTTCCTTCTATAGAAGCTTAGCTTAGCTGTTACCGTTACATCATTTACAAGAGTGTTTAATGGTGAGTACTGTATCACAATTCTGATCTAGTAGTCACCGCATGGCGCACTTCACTCCGGGTGCGAGATGAGCGAGTTCAATCCCGCTGAAGGCGATGCATCTTAAGCGGAAAATGCTGCTCCAAACGAATGAGAAAGTAAAAAAATATTGGCTACGAGCAATACAGTTACGTACACAAAAGACACCTTGACCCGTAAATAAAATAAAATAGTAACAGGACGCTTCGCGAAAAGTTTATTATTATTATTATTATTATTATTATTATTATTATTATTATTATTATTATTATTACTAGCCGTACCCGTGCGCTCCGCTGCACCCGTTAGTAATAAATATAAAGTAATTACATAATTAAAATAGGACGTTTGATCCAGGGAACATTCGTGTTTGATAGAAGGATAAATCGTTTAATATGTTACTTAATTTAAAATGTATTTAAATAATTAAAATGCGGTCATTTTGGTCCAGAGATCAATCATTTGGTGCAATGACAATTCCTTTAACATGTTTCTTAATTGTTATTACATGCAACCATAGTTTAATGAAGAATGACATATCATTTAGTTTTAATGTGTATACTTTATATTACTTGCTATATGTTTCAGAAGTTACTGTAATAACATTGTAGAATTATGTCCATCTAGAGAAACTACACTTTCCAATGGTGAAATAATAATTAAACAATTAATTAGCTTCCGATATTACTTCATACAAACACAGAAACATTCCCTTAGGCTACGTTTAATAGCTTTCGATTGTTGTTGTCCTAGGCCCCTTATAGACGAAGTCATTTGTTTTTATTTCAGTACAGCGCCTTAGATGGCGTTGTTATTGTAATTTTAAAACCCATTTATCTCATTAAATACCAGTCCTATTAAACTTTTGTGTAGAATAAAACTTATCGGAAATTATTTTTAAAGAAACTTTTATTATGTAATATTTTTCATGAAAGTCAATAATAAGCGAGATATTTCGATTTAATTCAGGCCCCCTTATAACCCCCCTTTTAAATGAAGTATTTTGAATGCCATATAGCCTAAAATCTAAGTTACAACGAACTTAATTTATATTCCAATTTTCATATAAATCGGTTCAGCCATTATCGCATGAAAAGGTAACAAAAATCCAGACAGACAGACAGACAGACAGACATACAAACAAAAATTTCAAAAAAGCGATTTTCGGTTTCAGGATGGTTAATTATACATGTAAACACCAATTATTTTTGGAAAATCGAAAATTACCAGAAAAATTTTGGCTACAGATTTATTATTAGTATAGATTATTATTATTATTATTATTATTATTATTATTATTATTATTATTATTATTATTATTATTATTATTATAAGGGAGGATCGGAAAGTAAAGCACAACAATTTATTTACGGTACGGTGTACTATTTTGGTTAAGACGTTCAGAGTTGGCAGATAGTTTGAATCTGAGAGGATAAAAAGAAAGGAGTGAGTACTTAAAGGCAAATACGCTTGAAATCGGTGCGACGGATATGACGTCAACCTATACTCTTTACGCCCTATAATCCACCGCGAAATACCGCCAATTGCCAAATATTAAATTGCTGCTATCGGTTTTGGTCATACGTAAACGGATCAGAATGGATCTCGAGGTAACAGGATTACTAGCAGATTATTATATCAATGTATGTTTCACTATATATTTATTAAAAGTGTTATGGTTGTGACATGGACTGAACACTTCATTTCCACATTCTTTCTCTTATCAAGAAGGATGTTGGCATTCCTTCATATGTTAAAGCATAGGGGGACATATCAACGGACATATTCTACAGTTGAGCCGAACAGAATATTAGCTTATTTATAAAAGAATAACACCTGCTGAACTTGACTACACTTTTGAAATATTCACAACACGAAACAATTTTTAATCGTAATAATATGAACAAAAGAGCTGATAAACACACCAGAAAAAAGATATGAACTATGGGTGATTTGACGGCCATACTAGTACACCTTTTTGGTTCCACCGTTTCAAGCTTATGGCCCGGGGTTGGTTTGAATCTTGCGCTACAGACAGCAATGGCTCGATTAGGTGTCACCCTGGCGGAACGAGCGGTAACTGCTGAATAAAGATGGAACGTGTGCTAGCATCGTCTACAGGTACTTGTGAAGAGCTGCGAGGTGTAGTCCGTTTTTTCTGAGCAAAACAAAAAAGTCCGAGTGAAATCCACAGAGAAATGTTGGAGGTGTATGGTGCTGATTGTCTGGACCGTAGTAACATCTCCAGGTGGTGGAGGTTCTTCGAAGAGGGCCGAGTAAATCTTACCGACGAAGCACGTTCCGACCGACCAGTGACCGCTGCAACACCACCCAATGTCAGAGGCATTGAGGCGGCAGTCATCCGCCCTACAGTCCAGACCTCGCACCGTCTGAGTTTCACCTCTTCGAACCAATGAAAAAATTCTTAAGGTGCCAACGCTTTGGTTCGGATGAGAAGTGAAATCAGTCGTGCGCAGGTGGTTATACGCCCAGAAAACGGAATTTTATTAACGAAGTGTACTGAATCTGGTGTCACGATGAGGGAAATGTGTCGAGAGATTTGGTTCCTGTATTGAAAAATAGGTAAAACCCGTAGCTTTTTTCTGCATTATTTCGTTTTGCTTACCTATTACATACGTTACCACAAAAATTTGTTGTGCATTACTTTTCTATCCTCTTATTGTAAAATCCCGACAAGACGCTCTTAAAGGAAGTGCATGCAAACCACGTAATCACAGGGACCGAGCATTAGGCGGATATTTCAATTTTGACTTTATCTATTATCATTGCCTTATTCAATTACGTCATTCATTGATAGTAGCAGAGTATTACCCCATAATGTAATACGTCACAGACATTTACAGTACCGGTATGTTCAAGAGTAATAGCAAAATTCCTTCACTTATTTCACTTTACACACAACAGCCACATATGAAAGTATTATCGTTATTTTGAAACACGATACCTTCGTTTACTTTTAAATGCATAACATAAAAATGTACTTAATTTTCGGTTTCTTCCACCTATTAGCCCTCTTCTGACCACTTCTTGATGTAGATTCTTACCTGAAACAAAAGGAAAGACACATTATAAGAGTGTCCAATGAGCTTTGCAAATAAAAATAAACTAAATGAACGAACAGTAAATGATATTTTCGTAAGTAAATACTCAGAATATCTCCAAAGAGCGAAAATAAGCAAGCATTCAGAAGGAATTTATGTTTAATGTGTATGTATAACGTAGCTGAAAATATGATAGTATAACTGCAGCATTACATTACCCATAACTAAACTCCTCTGGAATGCTCTACCTCAATATACTATTCATGTATTTTAATTTCAGGACCCTTGTGATCATTTATATTTCTGGATTAGAATAAATGAAGTGGAATATTTTAATATTAAAGATACAGTTTTCACATTTTTTTGTTTAGTAGTACTACTGAATTATTATTTTTTTAATCTCATACTCAAAGGGAGGAGAGCAACTGCCCTACGCTACTCTCCCCCTAAATGACGCCTCTGGAAAGAACCCAGATAACCCAGTTCTTTGTGAAATAATTATATACTCCAAAGGAAACTGTCTTACTTTTACAAGTTCTGACGATTACAAAGAACTAGTGTTGGGCCTTGTTATCTACGCGTCATACCATCCCCTTTAAATTGGTCAATGAATTGGTTAATGATTATAAATAAAACATTCATTTTAATGGGAAATGAAAATAGTAATGCAGAATATTTGAAGGGTTCAGAACCATAGTGGGCCAAGCGCCATTTATTAACACCGTAGGAAACAAGGGTTAAAATGAAATTATTACCATAATTCCATGGAAACATACATCAAGTAATGTAGAGTATATACATTAAAACTAAATGATATGTCAACTTTCATTAAACTATGGTATTTACTAAACTTTAACCCTTTCTTTCTCCGTTTTTAATAAATAGCGCTTGGCCCACTATGGCTCTGAACCCTACATTTGCATATTTCATGCACAAATACTGAAGCAGTGCTAGTAGTGTAGTCGTATGGTTAATACAGGGCTTCATGCGATGTTCACAGAGCTCAACACGGAAAGAGAAAGTCCTGCCGTCTCGACCTGATTTACTCTTAAAACTGGAGTTCGTGAAAGAGAACACGTTTGCCGGAAACACCACTAAGCTATTCTCCGAGTCAGCTATTCCGTGATATCAGACACGAACTCGGCATAATTCTGCTTACTGTTTGTTGTGTACTGGACTTTGGCTAAATAATGTAATATGAATTATTCAAAGGAATGTCGAATTCTATCTCCACCTTCAAGTAGAATACTTGATCAGAAAGTGACGTACCCTTTGATACTGACTCACCAACAGACTATAGATCCCCTTTTGTTACTTATACCCTGTTATGAATTCAAAGGGACGGTTGAATGGAATTTCCGTCTTTGGGAAACATTTATTCTCCATCCTCTCGGAATTTTTTAAAAGCAGGGGAAAATGAATGTTAGTCATTCCTTTAGTAAATTGAAAACCTCTGGGGTAAAAGTAATAACCCTCATAATTGAGATTGAGAGTTTTCTGGTTGTTAACAGCCTATAGGCCACATTATCTTTATTTTGGTTAAATAATTATGTAAATATGCTAAAAATGATTGGATTACGCTGCTTGAAAAATATGGCAATCCTCTTGTGTTAGCAGTAAAAATTAAAAAATGTACCTATGCAATTTGAATATGTGGGTTACCATTATTTACCCCCCGAAGTCTTCAATTGTCAGTTCTGACGTAACATTTTAAACTCTTATTTTTAACATACTGTCATATAATGGCTTACGTTCATTTTAAAAGATAGTGTCTTAGTATAACATCTTGAAAATCAGAGTTATTATAACGATACAAGTCTTCAGTTTATATGTTTGCTTAGCGAATCGTCATACAAAATAAACTACTCTCTTATCATTTTCGATTTTCTATAACATTCACATTGATGATACTAATACTTATAGGCTTTGACGTTAACAACTTTTGTCAGATTTACTACGCTGTCATCTAGTTGTTACATAAGGAGTCACGTCATAATTCCCATTTGAATTGCATTAGCGAATGTACTGCCATCTCGTGTTCGTTTACGGCGGACGGGTGGCGATCCTGGCGGTTGTTCGCTTCAAAATGCTGCCGATTTTAACATAGCGATGAGTTATCTGTTACATATATGCTTATACTTATTTACCTAAAGTTCCTTCATGTTTCACTCGAAACGTTTATGAGTTTGACATTCGATAAATCTGGTCACACTTTCTATCAATAAGGTGACGTCATCAAAGTGCGCTAAATCATGCAAGCGATAAGAGCTGCACTGTTTCGATCAGACTATAAATATGTATAGTAAACATAAAAATATATTCAACTTAATTTTAATTTAATGAAAATTAGTCTTCGTACACAAGCGGAGGAATCAATAAATGCTGGGAATGTAGAGACAGAAATAACTCATTTAACATAGTCTAGTCACCAGCGTAGCTCAGGTGGTAGCGTATTTGTCTACTGATCCGGAGATGACCTCGGGCGTGGGTTCGATTCTCGCTTTGTCTGATTACCTGGTTCCACAACTGTAAAGCGAATGTCAGGTAGTCGTATGGTGAATCCTCGGCTTCACCTCGCCCAATACCATTTCATTATCATCAATTCCATCGACGCTAAAATATAGTCTAATTCTAAGGTCTTAAACTGCTGTACTAATTTCCAAATGAATCCAATATTGTCTATAATGACATTATTCATTGCAATTTTATTTCAAATCCCAAACGTCCTTACAGCATAATTTAATGATTATTATCAAGTTGTATTTGATGAAAGAAAGACAACCTTTTGCAAGAGAATGCTTCACATAATTATTTCTTTAACCAGGTTGAGGACATTACAGCAACCTGTTACACTTTTGAAAGTACCTTGAACAGCTAATATTTTGCAATTCATTTTTATAGTTTTCAGAGAAGTCTGTATTGTATATTAAAAGTATTTATTTCAGTCACTGACTTCACAGCATGTGTTTAAGATGTTAAACCTTTGCATTACATGTTTAAAAGACGTATGAACGTTTTCGTTGGACTACGCCAACATCATCAGATACGACGTACATTTTAACAATATCAATAATCTCTAGATAATCTCTACAAATACAAAACATATTTAGTGGCATGCAAAATAAAATATACTAAAAACCAACATGGTTATGATACGCAGTGACATTCTTGTATGACTGCCCTCATTGTCAAATTAATTAAAATGGGTTTTGGGCAAAGCTTTTAGGATTGGTATTGAAGGATTCATGTTTATATATTTATTAACTTCTGATTCTGGAATGATATGTGATGCTGACTTTAATGCTGTTCTAATTTGTTTTTGGTAAGAGTCCGTTGGGTCCAAAGAAGCTGAAAAGCAAGATAACAAAATTAAAGCGGAAATTAAAAGAAAGTAATTTGATCCACGTAAAGGCAGTTAAAATAACGCAATTGTAATTATGACTAAAGAACAATATAATGAGAAAACTACAGACTTTCTAGTAAAATCCAAAATTGAAGAAATAAAACAGGACCCAACGGGCTCTTACCAAAAACAAATTAGAACAGCATTAAAGTCAGCATCACATATCATTCCAGAATCAGAAGTTAATAAACATATAAACATGAATCCTTCAATACCAACCCTAAAAGCTTTGCCCAAAACCCATTTTAATTAATTTGACAATAAGGGCAGTCATACAAGAATGTCAATGCGTATCATAACCATGTTGGTTTTAGTATATTTTATTTTGCATGCCACTAAATATGTTTTGTATTTGTAGAGATTATCTAGAGATTATTGATATTGCTGAAATGTACGTCGTATCTGATGATCTTGGCGTAGTCCAACGAAAACGTTCATACGTCTTTTAAACATTTAATGCAAAGGTTTAACATCTTAAATACATGCTGTGAAGTCAGTGACTGAAATAAATACTTTTAATATTGAACAGCTAAGCTAAGATAGCACGGAAAGCAATGGACTAGTACAATGCTCTGGGTTCTAGCTCCGATAATCTTGCTTGCAGACTTCCACGTAACCTCGTAACAATGACTTGTGCAATGAACTATTTTCAGATCAAAATTAAGGAAATCTATAATGACATTAAAAATTGTTTCTGCTCGTGTGTCACAGCATTACTCACAGCGTAATCTCCTCCTGATCGGATACAGGAAGTAAGTTGTCAGAATTACTCATGTCATAACGGATAACTTTTCATTGCGTGTATCACGCGATAGCCATTTTCTTATTTCAGGATAAGGCTGTCTTCACTTCTCACATGAATTAAATTAATATATTATTGTTGCACCAAAGAGATTTTAGGGAATGTCTCGTTGCCTACGTTCTGATGTGTAAAAGATAAAATATTTTTGTGTAATACTTCAGGTGATTTTCAGAAAGGCTCGAAGTATAGGCCTATATTAATTGAAATTCAGCATAAAAATTTAAACGCACTTCAGCCTTGATAATAAGTTACTTTTATTACATTTCATTCAATCTAAATGCAGAAACATATTAAAATTACACACATTTTTTACTGGAAAGTATATTTTACTTTCAAGAAATCATCAATTGAAAGCAAGATATGCATTTTTACGCAGGGGCTTTTCAAATTACATTTCCATATTAAGGGGAGTCTGTACTCTGAAAAAAAAAATTGAAAATGTGTTTTAATAAAAGATGAAGACCGTAATTTTAGTCTGTTACATACAATAATACTTGAAGAATAACCCCTAAAAATTTCAAATGTGTATCTTATGTAAGTCCTGAGAAAAGTGCACCTAAATTAGATGAAATTTACATTGCTGGGATAGGCAGTACAGATTCCCCTTAAGGGGATCTCAGAAGGGCTTGTGTTCCACCCCTATTATAGACCATGGAGATACATAGGATACCTTGCAACTTTACAGATATTAGTAGCTGTAGCGATGTCAGTTCTACATGTTTGCCGCATTTATCCCCAAGCAAACACCATGGTACTTATTTCTGTTAAAGGTTGACTCGTTTCCTAGGCCATAGTGCAGTCAAAAAGGATTAAATCAATTGGAAAATGCACTATTCAGTCGAGAAACGAATCCGCAACCTTCGGCTTTGTACCGTAGCGCATTAACCATTACGGTACACGTGTCCTTCAACACAACGTATCAGGTCATTGAAAAGTCATTCCAAATTTTAAAGCATATACGAGTAAATATTACACCTGCCTAAATCCGGCATTCTATCTTACGTCTAACGCTCTCCCAACTGAGCTATTTCGGCGCCGTTACTATTTCTACGAGTAGCTTTTCCCTTTTTCTATTTCATTACAAAATACAAGAAAATTTAACTGCCGAAACCCGGGATTGAACCAGGGACCTTTAGTCTAACGCTCTCCCAACTGAGCTATTTCGGCGCCGTTGTTGTTTCCACGACTAGCTTTTCCCTTATTCTATTTCCTTACAAAATACAAGAAAATTATCCTGCCGAAACCCGGGATTGAACCAGGGACCTTTAGATCTTCAGTCTAACGCTCTCCCAACTGAACTATTTCGGCGCCGTTGTTCTTTCCACGAGTAGATTTCCCTTATTCTACTTCATTACAAAACAGAAGAAAACTAACCTGCCAAAACCCGGGATTGAACCAGGGACCTTTAGATCTTCAGTCTAACGCTCTCCCAACTGAGCTATTTCGGCGCCGTTGTTATTTCCACCAGTAGCTTTTCCCTTATTCTATTTCTTTACAAAATACAAGAAAATTAACTTTCCGAAACCCGGGATTGAACCAGGAACCTTTAGATCTTCAGTCTAATGCTCTCCCAACTGAGCTATTTTGGCGCCGTTGTTGTTTCCACGAGTAGCTATTCCCTTATTATATTTCTTTACAAAATACAAGAAAATTAACCTGCCGCAACCCAGGATTGAACCACGGACCTTTAGATCTTCAGTCTAACGATCTCCCAACTGAGCTGTTTCGGCACAGTTGTTATTTCCACGAGTAGCTTTTCCCTTATTCTATTTCTTTACAAAATACAAGAAAATTAACCTGCCGAAACCCGGGATTGAACCAAGGACCTTTAGATCTTCAGTCTAACGCTCTCCCAACTGAGCTATATCGGCGCCGTTGTTCTTTCCACGAGTAGCTTTTCCCTTATTCTATTTCTTTACAAAATACAAGAAAATTAACCTGCCGAAACCGGGGATTGAACCAGGGACCTTTAGATCTTCAGTCTAACGCTCTCCCAACTGAGCTACTTCGGCGCCATTCTTGCTTCCACGAGTAGCTTTTCCCTTATTCTATTTCATTACAAAATACAAGAAAATTAACCTGCCGAAACCCGGGATTGAACCAGGGACCTTTAGATCTCGCTCTCCCAACTGAGCTATTTCGGCGCCGTTGTTGTTTCCACGAGTAGCTTTTCCCTTATTATATTTCTTTACAAAATACAAGAAAATTAACATGCCGAAACCCTGGATTGAACCAGGGACCTTTAGTCTAACGCTCTCCCAACTGAGCTATTTCGGCGCCGTTGTTGTTTCTACAAGTAGCTTTTTCCTTATTCTATTTCGTTAGAAAACAGAAGAAAATTAACATGCCGAAACCCGGGATTGAACCAGGGACCTTTACATCTTCAGTCTAACGCTCTCCCAACTGAGCTATTTGGGCGCCGTTGTTGTTTCTACGAGTAGCTTTTCCCTTATTCTATTTCTTCACAAAATACAAGAAAATTAACCTGCTGAAACCCGGGATTGAACCAGGGCCCTTTAGATCTTCAGTCTAACGCTCTCCCAACTGAGCTATTTCGGCGCCATTCTTGCTTCCACGAGTAGATTTTCCGTTATTCTATTTCATTAGAAAAAAATACAAGAAAATTAACCTGCCGAAACCCTGGATTGAACCAGGGACCTTTAGTCTAACGCTCTCCCAACTGAGCTATTTCGGCGCCATTCTTGCTTCCGCGAGTAGCTTTTCCGTTTTTCTATTTCATTACAACATACAAAAAAATTAACATGCCGAAACCCTGGATTGAACCAGGGACCTTTAGATCTTCAGTATAACGCTCTCCCAACTGAGCTATTCCGGCGCCGTTGTTGTTTCCGCGAGTAGCTTTTCCCTTATTCTATTTCGTTAGAAAACAGAAGAAAATAAACCTGCCGAAACCCGGGATTGAACCAGGGACCTTTAGATCTTCAGTCTAACGCTCTCCCAACTGAGCTATTTCGGAACCATTCTTGCTTCCGCGAGTAGCTTTTCCGTTATTCTATTTCATTACAAAATACAAGAAAATTAACCTGCCGAAACCCGGGATTGAACCAGGGACCTTTAGATCTTCAGTCTAACGCTCTCCCAACTGAGCTATTTCGGCGCCGTTGTTGTTTCTAGGAGTAGCTTTTCCCTTATTCTATTTCATTACAAAATACAAGAAAATTAACCTGCCGAAACTCGGGATTGAACTAGGGACCTTTAGATCTTCAGTCTGACGCTCTCCCAACTGAGCTATTTCGGCGCCATTCTTGCTTCGGCGAGTAGCTTTTCCGTTTTTCTATTTCATTACAAAATACAAGAAAATTAACCTGCCGAAACCCTGGATTGAACCAGGGACCTTTAGATCTTCAGTATAACGCTCTCCCAACTGAGCTATTCCGGCGCCGTTGTTGTTTCCGCGAGTAGCTTTTCCCTTATTCTATTTCGTTAGAAAACAGAAGAAAATAAACCTGCCGAAACCCGGGATTGAACCAGGGACCTTTAGATCTTCAGTCTAACGCTCTCCCAACTGAGCTATTTCGGAACCATTCTTGCTTCCGCGAGTAGCTTTTCCGTTATTCTATTTCATTACAAAATACAAGAAAATTAACCTGCCGAAACCCGGGATTGAACCAGGGACCTTTAGATCTTCAGTCTAACGCTCTCCCAACTGAGCTATTTCGGCGCCGTTGTTGTTTCTAGGAGTAGCTTTTCCCTTATTCTATTTCATTACAAAATACAAGAAAATTAACCTGCCGAAACTCGGGATTGAACTAGGGACCTTTAGATCTTCAGTCTGACGCTCTCCCAACTGAGCTATTTCGGCGCCATTCTTGCTTCGGCGAGTAGCTTTTCCGTTTTTCTATTTCATTACAAAATACAAGAAAATTAACCTGCCGAAACCCGGGATTGAACCAGGGACCTTTAGATCTTCAGTCTAACGCTCTCCCAACTAAGCTATTTCGGCGCCGTTGTTGTTTCTACGAGTAGCTTTTCCCTTATTCTATTTCTTTACAAAATACAAGAAAATTAACCTGCCGAAACCGGGGATTGAACCAGGGACCTTTAGATCTTCAGTCTAACGCTCTCCCAACTGAGCTATTTCGGCGCCATTCTTGCTTCCACGAGTAGCTTTTCCCTTATTCTATTTCATTACAAAATACAAGAAAATTAACCTGCCGAAACCCGGGATTGAACCAGGGACCTTTAGATCTCGCTCTCCCAACTGAGCTATTTCGGCGCCGTTGTTGTTTCCACGAGTAGCTTTTCCCTTATTATATTTCTTTACAAAATACAAGAAAATTAACATGCCGAAACCCTGGATTGAACCAGGGACCTTTAGTCTAACGCTCTCCCAACTGAGCTATTTCGGCGCCGTTGTTGTTTCTACGAGTAGCTTTTTCCTTATTCTATTTCGTTAGAAAACAGAAGAAAATTAACATGCCGAAACCCGGGATTGAACCAGGGACCTTTAGATCTTCAGTCTAACGCTCTCCCAACTGAGCTATTTCGGCGCCATTCTTGCTTCCACGAGTAGCTTTTCCCTTATTCTATTTCTTTACAAAATACAAGAAAATTAACCTGCCGAAACCCGGGATTGAACCAGGGATCTTTAGATCTTCAGTCTAACGCTCTCCCAACTCAGCTATATCGGCGCCGTTGTTCTTTCCACGAGTAGCTTTTCCCTTATTCTATTTCATTACAAAATACAAGAAAATTAACCTGCCGAAGCCCGGGATTGAACCAGGGACCTTCAGATCTTCAGTCTGACGCTCTCCCAACTGAGCTATTTCGGCGCCATTCTTGCTTCCGCGAGTAGCTTTTCCGTTTTTCTATTTCATTACAAAATACAAGAAAACTAACCTACCGAAACCCGGGATTGAACCAGGGACCTTTAGATCTTCAGTCTAACGCTCTCCCAACTGAGCTATTTCGGCTCCGTTGTTGTTTCCACGAGTAGCTTTTCCCTTATTCTATTTCATTACAAAACAGAAGAAAATTAACCTGCCGAAACCCGGAATTGAACAAGGACCTTGAGATCTTCAGCATAACGCTTTCGCAGCTGATATAATTTGGCGCCGTTAATTGAATTCTGTTTCTGTATCAAAAAGCAAATTTGGTTGAATTAATCAAAATTAATGCACGCTTTTACAGTGTCATCTTACGCCACGCAATTTCAGATGATTGACCATTACCAGAAACTGTATTTCTAGCGAAGAATGCAGTCATCGACGATGACATAATGCTATTACGAATCTAATGAATTCAAGGGTGCGGAGATGATCTTGCAATAAAAAGAGCAGTACGGCAAAGTTGTTTTCCTGAAGAGACCATACTTTCAGTACCAGTAAGGCTGTATTATACATATAATTCATCATCATGATCAACCTTATGTACAAATACGATAGGGTACAAGGCAACGCACTGAGGAAGTGACAAATGCGTAACGTCTTGCACTGTCTGGACTTCTGTATTCACAGATGGCTGAGATCATGAGTGGATTCCGTTTTTTGTCTTTACATCTACTAAAAATATTAAAAATATTGCTTGTGTTGAGAACACCATATAATAATAATAATAATAATAATAATAATAATAATAATAATAATAATAATAATAGATGGATGGATGGACGGACGGACGGACAGACAGACAGACAGACAGACAGACAGACAGATAGACAGATAGATAGATAGATAGATAGATAGATAGATAGATAGATAGATAGATAGATAGATAGATAGATAGATAGATAGATAGATAGATAGATAGATAGATAGATAGATAGATAGGTGGATAGATAGATAGATAGATAGATAGATAGATAGATAGATAGATAGATAGATAGATAGATAGATAGATAGATAGATAGATAGATAGATAGATAGATAGATAGATAGATAGATAGATAGATAGATAGATAGATAGATATTCCAAAAATAATTCATTCATAGTTTTCTGCCCAAGTTCACCCGTTCACTATTTCTTCTAGTGCATATTTTAGCAGACAGTTTGCTTGCCAGTTTCGTTCAACGAAGATCCTGTTGTTTCCTATTTCCTTACTTGGCCAGTATTGTTTCTCTCTCATGAGGAATGCGCACCCAGTATTCTCTCTGAAATGTCATTTGTGTGGCAACGATGGGGTTTAACCGCCATTATTGTTTCTCTAGAAATACCTGAGGCAGTATGTACGACATTTTAATCACAGACAACAATAAATAAACAACAAACAATAAATGAAACAGAATACGGTAACGATATCACACAAACATCTTACAAAATGCACAATTTTCGGCGTCCTTTGAAGAGAAATAAATGTGAAAAAAGGTTACGCAATTTTAAAAATCGTCCATTATAAAGAAGCCAATCAGTGTAAGTCCCTACATATCCAATTCTGAGATATTTTATGTCAGATTTCTTCAGGAGCATATTCAATCAAGTCAGTAATATGATTTTTAGCCGGAAGAGAGAAGCACGTATCAGTGATTCAGGAAAAAATGACATAAAATTTCAGTGATCATTCAATGTAAGTCCAGAAAATTCTGTACTCTGGTGTTGAGATTAATGTATTTGATTCAGATGTTTCTGCGGTCACACATGAAAACAAATTATTGGCTACGGAAATGGACTTCTGGCGGAGAGCAGCAAGAAAATCAAGACGGGAAAAAATTAGAAATCAAAGAATTGGAGAAATTATGGAGGTATAAAAGAACGTTATTGAAGACAGAAGACTGAAATGGTTTGGGTACATGAAGAGAATGAAAAATGGAAGAATACCGAAGATGTTGCTGGAGTGGAGTGCGTAGAGAAGGAGAAGAGAAAAACCAAAACAATGGATGGATGACGTCAGAAGGAGTCTAGAAGAGATCTTACTGAATAAGATGCTGAGGATAAAGATTTGTGAGGAGGAACATTTATTTGGGTAAAGGATAATTACTGTATTGTAGAAAAATCCTGATAAGAAAGAGATAATTATTCATTATGTCTGATACACCATCGTCATGTTCCATTTCTATTTATCGGTTCGTAGATTTTTCTGAGAGTTTTCCTTTCAAACAATCACATAACCTTTCTTCTGTATTCAGTGTAATTCATCGTCCAAGACTCGCTTCCATATAAGACTGCTTCACTGGTAATTTATAAATTCTTATCTTTATTTTAGAAAATAAGATTTTATTCTTAAAAATGCTTTCCCTTATTAGCAGCCATTATTCTGGCTTTAATTTTCTTAGGTTCTTCATTATTATTGTTGATAATGGTTCCCAAATATTAAAAGGAGCTGACGATTTCCAAAGCTTATGTGTAAAACTGAGTTAATTAAGGCTGATTTACAAAGAGTGCACTCATTATCATCATCATCATCATCATCATCATCATCATCATCATCAAACAAATCGAAGATTTAGGTCCAGTGGTGTGTTCCGATATCATTGTTCATCTAGAATCTTCAAAGCGAACGACCTGTTGGTTGATGTTTTGAAATTAAATTTGGTAGTCTAGCTCCCTTCATTCTTCCCATATTTGATCTCCAGTTCTTCCTATAGAGATACAGTTTGTCAAGTACAGGTTTGACCTCAAGCTCTGATAATATATTATTATTATTATTATTATTATTATTATTATTATTATTATTATTATTATTATTATTATTATTATTATTGAGACTTTAGGCACAGAAAGATGTGTAAACATTAGAAATCTAGGCCTATGTATAAATTAAAAATTATTATTATTATTATTATTATTATTATTATTATTATTATTATTATTATTAACAACTTTGTTTCGCCATGAATGTTGCAAATATAATGCCGTCTAAAAGATTATTGCTTAAGGTTGTGTATAAGTGTATGACATTACACGGCGAAAAAAAAATAAACACGTGATTACTGTCATATTTTCAACCAGATGTACGATAGAGGCCTATTTTTTTTTCACGAAGAAGTTTAAAAGTTTTCACCGAAAAACATGGCCCTGCATATAATGATTTAAATTACTTACTTATATACTTACAAATGGCTTTTAAGGAACCTGCAGGTTCATTGCCGCCCTCACATAAGCCCACCATCGGTTCCTGTCCTGAGCAAGATTAATCCAGTCCCTATCATCATATCCCACCTCCCTCAAATCCATTTTAATATTATCCTCTCATCTAAGTCTCGGCCTCCCCAAAGGTTATAATGATTTAAATGCCGAATTAAAACGAATGGAATAATTTTTCCGGTTCGTATAGCGATGTTGGCTTATTAAAATAACAGTCTTTTACAATTATTATTTCTTTTCAACTTCTGTATTTCGATGGAATCTACACATAGCAATAAATCTCACAAGTCATGTGTGAAAAAGGTTCTGTAAATAACACGACCTTGACTTTCTTCTAAGGTCAGGATCACACACTTCTTTCAACGCAGTGGGGGAACTTCCATTAACATTCTTTTTAGTCTGTCATACCCCTCGTAATGGGACCACATCTGAATAATGTTACAAACGAGACAAAATAAAAATACAATGTCATCTTCTACCAGTATATACGGTAGGACTACATGTGTGAGAAAATTGTTCTTCACAGAAGTTTCCACCAAGTTTGTGCCGCCATCTGGCAACCAAACAGATAAAACTTCATCCAATATCAAAGTATATTCTGCTATCTGGCGGCAGATATTGAAACTGTAACAACACTAGAATCAAACTTTATTGTCATTCCTTTTCTCCGTAAAATCCTATTTTGGTTGACAAGTTAGCACACAAAAATAGACCCCAAAACATTATAAGACAGTAAGATTTGTTATCCACAATTTTCTGTTTTAATAGTAGTTTTTCGTCAGGCTATATTAAGCTATGACAAAGCAGCCCTATCCTATTTTCTGGTCCAATTCCCCGATTGATGGGACACAGGTTCACTAAGTTGGCATTAAATTGACCTCACAACCACATTGGAAATAATTATTATATAAAGATAAAACAATGTACGTAATCTTCACAATTAAGATCAGAATTCGATTTCAGTGGTCGTCTATCTAGACTGAAATTTTCGTGGTTTTTCTTACAACAGTTTCTTTAGATAAATGAGGGGACAATTCCTTCCAAAGCTCTTTCTATTAACCGATTAATAATGATAATGATTATGACGATAGTTATATACAATAAAAGTAATTTGATACATTTGTATACAACTGTATCAAATTACTTTTATTGTATATAACTATTCTACTCATGAACACTGTTGCATCTGACCTAACTTATGTAATTTAATTATGACGATAATAATAATAATAATAATAATAATAATAATAATTATTATTATTATTATTATTATTATTATTATTATTATTATAACAACAATAATAATAATAATAAATATTGCACTTTAATTCACCGAAAAATCAAATTTTTAAATAAATAAAATACCGTAATATATGGGGTGATATCGAATTTAAACAGTATTAACATTCTTGATTTCGTATTAGGCCCATAGTTTACAGTTTACCATTTAAATTGAAGGTTTCGCACTTTCATTAATCCTTTACAGATAGGAAGAGAAGCAAGTGTTTGGTCTTAATGTTTTCAGTTAATGCTTTTAAAGTGTGTTCTATACAGTTTATTAAAAATTAAACACCAGAACCATGTGTTTAGATTTTTGCATTGTCGGTGCTTTCACTATAGGGTAAATTAGGATCTGTTGGACAGTCGGGCATGTTGGACACTTTGTACTTTAACGTGTTACCTCGCCACTTGTGGACACCACAGTCTGCTAGAAGTCAATGACGGAAGTAGCCACGAGTGGGGCTACAAAGTGTCCAACATGCCCTACTGTCGACCCTAATTTACCCTACTTCTGTACAAGAGAAACGTTGGTCACGTTATTGTTGTTGATGATGATGTAGTGATAATGTTGATGATAAAGTAGTGGTCATGGTGATGGTGACGATGCTGGTGGTGATTGTGACATTGATCGTCATGCTAATGATGATGATGATGATTATTATTATTATTATTATTATTATTATTATTATTAACATTTTTTTCTGCCCACATAACATAATGTTATGTCTAAATATAATAATAATAATAATAATAATAATAATAATAATTAACACTTGATAGAATAAGAATTTTCGTTTTGTATTATATTTCATGGAAAGTGAATGTGTTCTCTGATAACTGAAAAAATAAAAGCACAGATAGAGAATAAGTCTGCCTTTAAACTAATTAAATAATATATCTTGATTACACAACTTTTAACACACCACACCACAGACATCATCACAAAACAAAACTACTTCACATACAATAACAAATATTACACACAAACCAAAGCCCTACCCATGGGATCACCCATTTCCAGCATACTAGCAGAAATATTCTTACACCACATAGAACAGACATACATACTAAACATAGACAACAACAAACACGCAGTCAACATCATATATTGGAACAGATACGTAGATGACATACTAATACTACACAAAGGAAACAAAAGACAGATCCAAACCTGCATCAACATATAAACAAAATACACCCAAAGCTACACTACACATTAGAAATTGAAAACAACAAATCCATAAATTTTCTAGACATCACAATAACAAAAGTAGACAACAAACACACATTCAAAGTATACAGAAAACCCACAACAACAACAACAACAACACACACATTGGAGATGGAGCACCTGGCTAATTGTGAAACTCTTAGGACATTTGTGGACCTTCCATCAAAATATTGGGAAGCAAGAAGGATGATGACTTCATTGTTAAATCCAGAGCATTAGATAAACACACACAACAACATACATACACAACACATCCAACCACGCCACACAACACAAATAAGCTGCATTCCGAACAATGGTACACAGACTACTCAACATACCAATGAACCAACAGGATTATAACGAAGAACTAAACACAATCAAATACATAGCACAAGAAAACGGATACAACCCCAACATAATAGACAACATAATACATAAGACAAGACAAAACCACAAAAAACAGAAGAATACAACACAAACACAAGAACACAAAAAATACATCACACTAACACACGAGAACAAAAACACACATAAAATTGCAACCTCATTCAAGAACGATGAAAGAGTAATGGAATGGAGAAAAATTCCCTCCGGCGCCGGGATTTGAACCTGGGTTTTCAAGAAATTAAACTATAACATCGCATACAGAACTTAATAACACTCTATAAAAACATCTCAACACACAAACAACACAAACAAACAAATACAACCACACAGGCATATACAAACTCAAATGCAATACCTGCAACAACTTCTACATAGGACAGACAGGCAAATCATTTCAAACACGATACAAAGAACACATCACAGCCACAACAAAATTGCAAAACACCTTCACATATGCAGAACACATCACAAATGCTAACCACACCTATAGAGACATCAACACAGACATGGAAATACTGCACATCCAACCAAAAAGCCAGAAACTCAACACACTAGAACAATATGAAATATACAGACACACGGAAACACACCCCAACGATATTCTCAACACACAACTCAATTTCAAAACACATACATTCTTTGACTCTACACTACGAACGCACCCACACAGGAAACAAGAGGCGCCAAGACCAACAACGACCAGTTCCGAAGATGACCGAAAAATAGGTCGAAACATGTTAACAAGGTACGTTAATAATATTTAACACAAGAAAGTTATTATCATAGAAATTCCGAAGTAATTAAATAAATTAATTCATTGATTGTTTAAACATAAGTGCCATAAAAAACTTTCAATTTGCTTACACTATTTACAAAAATGTATTAATCTATCAAATATCCTAATTATTAACAACAAATATTCTTAGAGTCAAAAGAAACCCGAGATAAGTAGCATGAAATTCTAGACCAGCTAATTTGCGAGGGTTAAAGACATTCTCCTGCTAAGAAGTCAATAGATGTTGATAAGGAAGGAGAGGGCTGAAGACAATGTCATTGTATCATGTGTGTTTATATTAAAAAACATTGTAATGTGTACTATTGATAACTTAATAATTCAAGATTGTTATTGGGCTAAATTTACTTACTGATTCATAACCTGTAATGTAACTGAGGAATTATTGAAAGGCATTAATCAATGATGCATGAATGTTAAAACTAACTTCTCTTGCAAATACAATGTCTGTGCTTGTAAATTTTCGTACACATGTTAGTGCCAAACATTGTACAGTATGTTTCAACCTCTCATAAAATACGAGAATAATTTATTCCTCATTAATTAATTTAGTCTCATCATCTCCTGCAGTAGAAAGAACAAGAAGCTAAATTTACAAATACAAATCATTACTCTTGAACCTACAACATTTTACCCATAGCCTACATGCCAGTTTATGCTGTATTTATTTCATTTGTTCATTTTTCAAAGTACATGTTCACTTTGTTTACAAAAAAACTCTATCACTGCAAAATAATTCTAACTAGAAAATAAAGACGTATTCTATAGCTGGGGTCTTCACGAACCCAAGCAATAAACATGAAAAAAAAAGAATATTTATGAAATAATAATTTTAATTGTAAAGAAAACTAAAATAACCAAGGAAAGCATATCTAGCTTACTGGAATGTTTCGGAGTATATGGATGTAGTATATTAACCATAAAATATGGTGTGGTGTCAGAAAAGACCTCAGATAAGTGTAGAAGGTTAATGAAGTGCTTACATTCAGAAGAAATGACTCCATTTTCAAGTAGATAGACCAAACCTTTTTCTTGCTCTCAGAGACACAGCCTCTTTGAATGTTTTGTGGTAAAATTGATGGTGTCCCTTGAAATTATTTCCTCTTTTATCCTGTTTTGTGGGAGTTTAATTTCCTTAAAATTGAGATCGTAAAGATTATATTTAAATTTAATTGTGAATATGTGGCCCTTTGCAAATCTCAGCCACCTGATCTTGAAAAACTGAGAATATTGTCTTCACCATCTGTTTTTGTATTGAACACTATTCCAGAGGCAAATGTCTACAAATCATTGATATCATTACACTTCAAGTGCACCACATTATAATATCACCTGAATAAGAAAACCTCATACTCTGGTCGTGTAAATAATTTTTTATTTCTTTACTACATGCATTCCGTCTGCTTTCAGGCAGGAACTTACACTTACCATGAATTTAATAGGCTGCCAAACACTTGTAAATTTCGACTCTTCTTCACTCTTGTTCACAGCATAAAGTAAAACTGCAGAAGTGGACTGATTTATATTTTGTCCACCGCAGGTGTCAGAGAAAATGGAAAAATGTGTGACACTTTCAGACACGTTAGTAGAATAATAATAATCCGTGGCGCTACAGCCCGTGAAGGGCCTAGACCGACCAGCCGGCTGCTGGCCTCATGCCCACATGCCAAAGCAGAGGTGGACGATCATCCAACCAGAATGGAGGTATCGTGTGGTTAGCATGATGATCCCCCCCCCCCCAGCAGTTATAGCTAGCATACGTTAGTAGAATAAGTAGTCCAAATGTTTCTCTCTCTGACGACTTTTTACCACTATTTGTTCCATCCCAGACATAGCAGTGTCCATCGTCCCTTTCTTCTTGGCAGGAATCATAAAATACATATGTTACAATTAAACTTAAGTAGCTTCCTTCTATAACAAATTTGAGCATCATCTGCAAATAC
The DNA here is from genome assembly GCF_040183065.1 of Periplaneta americana. NCBI lineage: Eukaryota > Metazoa > Arthropoda > Insecta > Blattodea > Blattidae > Periplaneta > Periplaneta americana. Next base: position 149,338,938 of record NC_091130.1, read on the forward strand.
AACAGACAATATTGCTTGCAGATCAAAAGTTGTTGCCCTATGTCAAATGTCACTGCCTTCTTTCATTTTGTTGAATACTAATTCACAAAAGCTTACTTTATGAGCTTTCCATTCGCTCGCCAGCAGTATTTTATCTGCAGCACTGCAATAGGTCCTACTGTTTGCATCCTGAGTAAGCTACTGATCCTTCTTAGGCATACTGTAGTTCTTGAATATAAGTTAGTTCTGTATACAAATGCTGGGACAGGTTTGATGTTATACTTGGGCATATACGTATATTATAAAAATGTTAAAAAAAATTCATGCACCCTGAGATTTGCTCTTTTTCTTTTAACTGCCAGCAACTCATTTCCTTTCCTTTCTCAGTAACAAGTGAGCAAATTTGTGACTTCTATGTCTTTGTGCCTGCAAGGGACGAATATTCAAGCACAAAATCTGCTCTTTTCAGTAGAAAAAAAATTTCGAACACAACCAACAATTGGCAGAGATGGTCTTCTTAGATTCTTTATCACTGACAAATCTACCTTTCCTTTTACAGTCTTACTAATAAACCGTGTATAGTTTTTATACGAGACTTATGCAGAGTTGAGACAGAAAACGTTACTAATAAACCGTGAATAAGCTATGGACGTATAAACAGGCTATAATTATACAATGGGAATTGCTTTGCAGTAGTTATATACACGAAACCCCTTGTTTAAGCGTTGTATATAGGAAAAAAATGGCCGCCCCTTTAACAGCTGTTCGTATCGACTGTGATTTTATGATGATGTTTACCTTGTAACCACAGAAGAACAAACCAAAGATCATAGAATTATTAGAATAATATTGCTGTAGCTTGTACTCTTTGACCAAAATGTAGTGTGGTAATCGATTAGAGCCAGTTGTACTATCGATATTTAATACGCCACACTAGAGCGCTCTACCGGATCCAGTAGAGAACCTCAAATATTCTATTACCTTTCGTAACGAAGTAATGACGAAACTATGACGTAGCTGTGTAACAGTTATACTGTTATACACGATGTATGGAGTGATTATTAGTAAGGAATTTACACACGACGTATAAATGAGCTACTCGTTGTATAAGTATAAGACAGTTAAACATCTGTATAAAGAGTTTTTATTAGTAAGACCATTAGTGTACAATCCATAAGATAAGATAATAACTGCCTCCCATTGAGGTAGCCCAGAAGGACTCAGTATACTCTCGTACATGAATTTTACAATATTAAATGTTTACATAAATTTTGTAGAAAGAAAATTAAAATAAACATATATGAATTATAAAGTGAAGAAAAAAAAATTAAACAGAGTGAATATGATGACTCAGAATTTGGCAAGAGCGTTTCAAAACTGAAGTTATGATGTCAGCAGTAAGTATCTGTGGTAGTTCAAAAGTCCTCCTGAAGCTTTCAAAGAACTTGGGAATCACACCATGAGCTCCAATAAGAAGACCAATCACCTCAATGTCTTCAAGCTGGTATTTTGCTTCGTCTTTTAGCAATGTTTCTCTTCAAGAAGCTAGATCCCATTGTAATTTCTTTTTCACTTGGTCTTCATTAGAGGTACCAGTAAGAGATTTTTATCTAATTTATTCATGTAGAGTTCTATCCAGTAGGCCTAAGCATTCTACATAATCAAAACATTCTCTATGTCTAGAGGATTTTTAAATTTCTGATATACATAAACTAAAAAAGCATCTGATTTTTAAACGGAAACCACTGAATCAGTGTTAATCACAGGTAATAGAGGGTCAGCATCTTGTTAAGTGGGTTCAAATTGAAGCTCTACAATGATGGTTACCCAGTGTGTGTGTGTTTTTAACAAAGTATCTCTGCAGAATATAGTTGTAACAATACAGTCATGGTGACTCAATGCTAGAGGGCTGGACTTATAAGCCAGGGGCCCGGGTTCAAATCCCTCTCTATCCTGAATTATAACTTGTGTTGGACAAGCCCATGGTCCAGGCAACACACGGGTATTCTGGTTCCCCTGTGATATCCCGACAATTGTCCATCATAATCTTCATTTGTTATGAATGTAATAAAGATTCATCATATGAGGTGCACTCTGGATATAGCATCAATAATTTAACGTTGATCCTAGTGAAAATCTCAAATCATATATGGTCACATGAATGCAGATGTGCTTGTGAACTTTGCTATTTCCCATCATTTTTAAAAAGATAATGTTTTATTACTGCTGTCGAACTTCTGATAATGTAACAACAGAAATAGTGTAATTTTATGTTTGTATAAATAGGATACCTGTAGGTGCATGGAACATGTTAATAAAATAGGCCTACGCAATGAATTAAAAAAAGTTTTCGTAAAATATCTTATTTATACAACGTTTTAACTTCAATCTTAAAAATAACAATTACGACTTTATTTATAACGTATTACTTCATACAAAAGATAAGGCAAGCCTAGACACATATGGAAGAAATGATAATGGATTTTTACAGATTTCCTAAGTCAGATGCTAGGCAGCTATACAGAGGGGCTAAGGAGGACTTTAGCCACATACCGGTACCCCCTTGAGCCTATTTAACGATAGTTATATTTTAGTTTACGGAGTTATTTTACTTTGATGAAATGAAACCCAACACTTTTATTTCTGCCTTACATACGTACATACGTCAAACATTTGCTAGGGGTGAGCGTACACCCCTTGAATATTAACAAGTGGACTAGTCCTTGCCTGGACTGGCGAGAGGCGACAATAGTAGGAAAAAAAAAATAGTCCCCCTTCTTTTAGGGAATCTGGATCGGCCACTGATCAGATGGGATGGTATATAGTCCATTACTATGTTTTTACGCTCTCCAAAACAACAAAGGATTAAAATACTGTCTGAGAATGTATTTTTTTTTATTTATTTAGTTTTTATTTTTGCAGTACTGAGCGATGCTATACTTAATGTTGGGTTTACAGAGTATTATTTTATCCATAGACTTCCCTGTAATCAGTGGTAGAAAGAAGCTACTATTACCTGGATTTATCTTGTTAGAGAAGTCAGAGGACAGGATTACTTTAAATCTTGGAAGAACACAGTCGTTATCGATCTTGATTATCCATAGAGACATAACAGTCAATAGTAGGCCTAAATATACGGGCATCATAACCCTCTTGGATAAAAATGAAAATAATAATGGTTCTTTATGAAACTTTAAAACGAATAACACATTCTACTAACACTCACACACACGCCCGACGGCACAAGCTTTATAAATCACACAAATTAAGCACTTTTCAAAAAGGATAAACTAAAGATATAGTACAAAATGTGGTACGCTTTTAATGTTCCCGCCTATTAAATCGCGCACGTCATGACGTCACAGCTCTTTGGCACGTACACAATTACGTCACACTGATGAACCACTGAACGTTGTACAACTGCAAACTCCCAAGTACAAGTATGTTATTTAGAGCAAGAAGTTCCCTTCTATAGACTATCTGCCAACTATTATTGAAATAAAAATTCAAAGGCTTGGGAATACAAAACATCGTATTCTTACGGACTCCTTATACATTATCCACTATTAAGAAATAACAGACACGGCACGGTGAGGAGTAACATTGCCAAATGGCTTAGAAAATTTTGAAATCTATGAAGAAATACGTGTATCTCAGCCGAAAATTCCAACAAACATGCTGATATCATTGCAATCGACAGGAAGATGAACATTAGCTTTGTTATCGACCCAACAGTATGTTTTGAAAAAAAAAAAGAGATACACAGAGCAAAGAAGTAGATCGTGGAAAAAAGGAGGCTTCAAATATCTAAAAGAAAATACAACATAGTACCTTGAAAATCGCTGGGAGGTGATTGGGTTTATTGTTTGGGCCACAAGGAACTATTTCAAAATTTTGTGTAATTTTTTCTCACAGATTTCATATTGATACATCAAAACTCGTCTGATCAGTGTAATATATATCTAGTCAGCGATGTATGCAATGGAAGGGGAAAGGAACTGGCCACCCTACCCTATTATCTCCTGGTTTAGTTGCCTCTTGATTGATGCCTTATTGGTGTCACTTATGAGGTTCAGATCTGTGTTCGGGTAGTTGACTAAACAACAACAATAACAACAAATCTCCAGGATATTTTAATTTAGTAGTCTGACCCAATATTCTGGGTTTGCCCTGCTACACAGAATAGCTCACAATAAAATTTAAAATGAAAAATTATATAAATAGGTTTCAGACAAAAGTGAATAAGACATAAGAAAAAAAAATAGAACCAAGTGTAATTTAAATTGAATGTACGCCATAAAGATGCTGACGAAATATCGCTACAGAAAATTTTATTATGGTGGTGACGATGGCATCTTGAAGATCTCTCGTCAGCTTGTATTTTTCCCTCCACTTTACAAAGGCTTTCGGGATGGTGCCTCTCGCTCCGAAGAAGAGACCGGTAACTGTGATTTTTTCTATGTTGTATTTCGCCGATAGGTACTGAATCGTGGGCTCGTAGATTTTCTTTTTCTCTTCGTTCACTTCAGATGGTTGAGTGGCTGAATTTTTAATTTCTCTTTGTGAAATTGTAACTCACCATTTGTACAGTTTTTAAAATAAATAAATAAACAAATCGGTTATAGGGATAGCTGTTAAAGAACAAAGGAAAAAAAAAGATAAAAACTCAACTATATAGAAATATTTTTTTGTATCCTATTTAAAGCACTTAATTACATGGCTGTAACCAAATGAGACCACTTGTTATAGGGCAGCCATCCCTTTCCAGATCATCTCCCTTATATTATTTTTCAAGAAAAATAATTTTGTTCATATGGCAATTTGGCATCAACTGAATTCCAAATCCTATTTTTTTTTTTTTTATTAATTTATGACTTTTAAAAACGTAATAGCTATTCTGTAAGCAGGATCCTTGTAGTTATTCTCACTGAATAGTTGATTTAGCAAATCTTTCTCTCTCAAGGATCTTTGGTGTAATAAAGAATATCTCCAACACTTTAAAGACTATAATACCGAACATATGTCATGCCCTTGTAGGAAATTGTACAAGTAATACATTATTTTAGTCATAACTCATAAACAATATGAAAAATAAATGTCCTTTGTGGTCTGTGCCTTATTTCATCTTCATTCCATTTCATTTATTGTATTCCATAGATCTTACATTAGCATTGAAGCTTTAAGATGTGGAACAAGTCAAGGTTTTACAAGATAACAATTTTTGGTGAAAAATAATAGCCAAAGATATGAACATAGTGGTAGCTACTGAAAAAAGGAGTCGGATAAAAATTTTACTTTAAATATTGCATGTTACTCACAATCGCAAGTGACGACTTCAACTTTACAAAATTCGAAAGTCAATTACAGTTGACTACAAAATAATTATCCTTTGATTGAGGTTCTGGCTCTAGCTGATATGTACATCAGCTATTATCAGACAGTACATCTCACTTGACAATATGTGTCAGAGAAAGAACAATTATTGTTTGTATACATCTGAAGTCTGACTAGTGTAATATGTAGCTAGTCGGCGATGTATGCAATGGAGGGGGAAAGGAACTGGCCACCCTACTCCATTATCTCCTGGCCTAGTCGTCTCATAAGTGGTATCACTTGAGAGGTTCAGACCTGTCTTCAGACAGTTGAATAAACAACAATAACAATAACACAATTATTACTCTACATATAATTTCAAAATATAAGTTGACCTGGTTGGCGAGTTGGTATAGCGGTGGCCTTCTATGCCCAAGGTTGCGGGTTCAATCCTGGGCCAGGTCGATGGCATTTAAGTGTGCTTAAATCCGACAGGCTCATGTCAGTAGATTTACTGGCATGTAAAAGAACTCCTGCGGGACAAAATTCCGGCACATCCAGCGACGCTGATATAACCTCTGCAGTTGCGAGCGTCGTTAAATAAAACATAACATTTAACATTCAAAATATAAATTAGTACAAGTAATTGAAAGTTGTGACCTTCCAGGGTAAATATTTAAAAAAAATAAAAATAATTGTAATAACAAATTAATAAAATAATACAAGTAAGCCATTTTATTTGTATGAGTTATGATGGTCCATTAAATAATGACAATGATTTACATAGATACTGTAGGTAGGTAGTATTCTTGTTGTTGTTGTTGTTGTTCTTCTTCTTCTTCGTCTTCTTCTTCTTCTTAACTGAGAGCATAGATAGCTACAGAAGCACAAATAGCCATTGTGTGTCCTTGAACTGAAATCATCCCAGAACACCGCACCGGGTTATCAGCTTCACAATGCTGCTGAGTTTGATTTCCTGAATTCCCTCAGGAGATGACATATGTTTCCGGAGATATCGATGCCTGATATGGCTTAAACCTGGACAATTCAGCAGATTGTGAGGTGATGACTCAACATCCATTCCCACATTTCATACTGGTTGGATCCTCTATGACACTTTTGAGGCTCAAATACTACTACCATTACTACAATGGCGTAACAGCCCAATGTTGGGCCCTAGCCTCCTCTATCTTCTTCCTCCATTTCTATCTGTCAAGTGCCATTCTCCTCCAGGCTGCAGTTCCCAGGAAATTTCTGGAGTCAGTTGTCATTACATCCATTCACCTGTTCTTGGGTGTTCCAACTGATTTGCTCTTCCATCCTGTGGATGTGTCCAGCCCATTCCAGTCTTTTCAATTTAATGGGTGAGACAACCAAATAATAATACATGTACAGTAGGGGTTTATTCAGATGTACAGTTAGAAGTCGTTAGAAGTCTGGTTGCCCATCTTGGATAGGTAAACAATTTATTTACAAGGAACACAATTTTCCATAGTTTCGTCAGTTTTTTACATCTTAGAGATTTATAACTACTGTAAATATTAAAAATTATTGTCTAATATTTAACATACACCTGTACTGAACAGAGTTGCATATAACATACTTTTATATTCTTAAGTCTATAGATTAAGTCACTTACATAGATATTAAAGAAGGTTGTACTGTTGACAGACTGTTGTGGGAGACCAAATCTTTCTTTTTTTGAGGTAATTTATGTCTCGTTATATAATGTTGAAGAGGAAATGATTTTAAACAAGACTAGGCCTACATACTTCCTTTAACTCTCATTCTGCATTCCATATTTATTTAAGGGAAAATGTTATATGCACGTACAGTAGTAGTAGTAAAGTGTTGTATCCAATTATAAAGGAAATTACACAAATGGAAATAAAGTATTAATTCTCCTAAGAGATTAATAAATTAAACATGACATTATGAAACAGGAATGCAAATTAATCTAAATCACAATTTGAAACTTTCTGATTATTCAGTGATAAGCATAGCGTAATTAAGTTATCACTTAAAAAATGTACCGCTAGCTATTTGTGTTTAAGTTTCCATACATATTGGTTTAAAATGAATGATTTAAACTTTTGCATTTCATGATAATATTTAGGTAGATTAGTACTAATCTGATTATATTAACACATTCTTTTCAGATGTACCGAGGCATTTCAATACAGTAGAACCTCTATTATCCGTGGTAATGAAGGGGATGGACTGAACGGTTGACCGAAAAAATCGGATAATCCGTACCATGAAAGATTTTGTAATTTCCTCCATGGTCTTGTATTTAACTCGCTAGGTAGTGGATCAGAAGTTCATTAATTGAAGTCTGGTTGTCAACGACGGGTTTTTAAGGGGCAAGGAAACCCTTTGTAATGACTGTCTCAGGGAAGATAGGAATACAGGCCTCATGTTGTAGATTTACATACTTTTTTACACTTTATCCTTGTTTTTTTACTAAATTGCGCAGTTATAACTCCAATCTCGTATTCTGATGCGAGATGAGCCACAGTTTCTCTTTCTCAAACCATTATACTTAACACATCACGTTTTCTGTTAATACCTATGGAAGACATTTTATATACAAGTTACAATGTAGAACAGCAATTAGAACAGTAGACAATGCTGTGTGATGATAAAGGCTTGTAATATCACTCTCTAGTAAAGACATATGTAGAACCTAGTAATATGATGTACAAAACAGTACTTCATACAAGTTATTTATTTCTGAAGAAAAAAAGACTGGGAAATAGACAGTCGGATAATCTGCCAATCGGTTAATAGGGTGACGGATAATCGGGGTTCTACTGTACCAGGATATTATTTGGGAAATTACTATCCTGGATTGCAAAACAGGAAAAATCATAGTAGGTCCTACCATGGATTGCCCCTCCTTAAAACAAGTAAATAAACAAAACACTTAACCAAAGATAGAAATAAAATGTACGTGATGGTGGAAAAGTTAAGTTTGGACATAATTGGTTTTGGAATCCCTTAAATATGGCAACACATACCACAACAATACTGGTATGCCATTATTAAGACAGAGGATGAGTACAGGTGAGTGTTAAGCTCCCGCCATTAACATAAATCCTGTTTATGCCCTTGGCTCTCACTCTCCAAACTGCAGTTTGATTCAAATGCTGTTGCATCCATTTTTCTAAACTGTCCATTCTCCCTTTTTTCAAGAACAGGACCATCACAAGAAGGACCAGATAGAAAAACAGATTAGAGACAGCTGCTTCTTTAAGAGTATCACAGTGCTGTCATGGTAATTTCCTTCTTGACCATATGCCATACCCCATATTTTTCTCCCTTGAAATATATTTTACTCTCCTCTCTCTGTACCCCTCCGACGATCATTTAATGGGTCTTTTTATGTTAAAGAAGAAGTTGAGAAATAGTTTAACAAAACAAGGTTAAAGGAGATCTCATGAAGCTCTCATAGTAGAGGTACACTAGTCTTTATGTATCATGGAGCGTGTATCTGCAGCACTTCGGGTTTTTCAACTATTCTATTGGTACAGTAATTCTACAGCACAATATTTTTCCACAGCTTCACTGGCTTCTATGAGATTCAGAACATGCACTAATTTACATTTTAATCATCATAGGTTATCCAAAAGTCTCAATAGCTTATCACATACAGGGATAAGACTTTACAACAAACTCCCTGTTGAAACTAAAGCCCTTAACTATGCTAGATTTAAAAAGTCAGTGAAACATATTTTACTTTTCCACATGCCTTTTACTGTCAATGAGTATCTTAGTTTAGCACTCCAAATTTAGCTTACAGTAGTTAGTATCTCCTTTTGTGTTTACTGCTCTTCTTTTCTATCTGTTTCATGTCTGGGGTGAGACTGCCCAAGAAGATAAGGAAACCAAGAACCTTGTACAAGTAATGGTCTGGAGAAAACTGTGGAGAATTGACTTCATTGCAGAATGTGTTGATTGTGTATTATTTGTATATTATTGTAGACATCTTGTAACACGCTATGTAACCGCATATTTATTATGTATTCACTCTGACAATGCCATGAAATCATTGCATTTCCTAAGGCTAATAAATATCTATCTATCTGTCTATATAGTGATGAATATGTGATTTAGTTTGCAGCAACAAATAATTTCAACATAAAATAATTTCATACTTACATGTATGGTATAATATATTCTAATGCATTTTTGTAGCATTGTTACAAATATGATATTCAAGAGGTCCAGGATACTATAATAGAGAAACGGACCATTTCCATAGTAATTCGCCCTGGACCTCTCGCATGTTATGTTGGTAATTAGTAACAAGTAAGGGGAGTTATAACAATGCATTAGAATAAACAAGTAAGAATCAAACGATTTTTACGTTGAAAGTAGTTATGGCTGCAAACTAAAATTATGTGTTTATCACTACTGTCCGTCCGAGTGCTTATGTCGCATCCCGGTTTCCCTCACCCATTTCTCTATGTAATTGGAAGTCTATGCAATGCTAAACAACTGTTTAAAATAATTTAAGTAAAATGACCCCATTAAGTAACTGTCACGTGATTTCCCCGGTTTCGACGTTCCTGCGACATAACCACGTGGACGGACAGTATATACATCTGATAGAAGCTAGTGAAGCAAAAGAAAACTGTACTTCCTTTGGTGTAGCTTTTCTGAAAAATTACGTATCTTTCATATACTTATGGTTCAAGATACCAGCACTTTAGAGGTGGAACGTTTATATTTATGAACATCAAAGAATATATATAAGGAACAGCAAGAAATGATCTAAAATCAGTACAGATCTCCATACGCCATATGGTTCCAAATGGACAAAATTTTCTCTTCCCCATATGATTCATTAAAAAAATTTCTAGGCTCCTATATGCCATATGGTCCCCATGACAGAAGTGTTTATTGGTTAAACCAAAGAAATAAAGATTTAGATTTTTGTCTATTCAAATTTCAATAATTTTCTTAGAATTAAACTCCTTTTTCCAAAATTCTCCAATCTGTATTTTAAATTGAAAGAAATTAACAGTTGAGACACATTTGTGTTTGTCAGTGGCATACAAGTTTTGAAAGACATAATGTTCAATATTTCTAGTGAATAATTTAGTTACTTTTATGACTTGGCAAAGGAACAGCAGAAATATTTGAAAATAAGGTAGTTAATCATTTCTTTGTGAAATATTACGAATTTTGTAAATTTCTTTCAGACTCCCAAAGCTGTTAGGTTCAACAACTAACTCCAACAGCCTTTACAAACAAAGCTCTAGACGTAAGGAAGAGGTTACAGCCTACTGTCTAACGTCAGTTTCTAAATTGATTGAAGCATTGGGAGATATCGGCAATTTGTCTTCAGACTCGCACTACTTTCGGGCACACTACTCAAGATTTAGTATAGTATAGTATAGTATTTATTAGCTGTCGTTATAGCAAAAGCTAATGACATTGTCAAATTACACGTGTGAAATTATCGTGCAAAAATGACAGTTATTCTATTACAACACTAAACATAAAACAAAATGATCACAAATACTCCTTAGAGTTTACAATTGAGAGTCAAGATTATCAAAAATAGGCTTATATCTAGATGAAAATTGTAACACACTGATCACAAATATTATTTGATTTGCTCCGTTTATATATGATAAAACAAGAATTAACTTAACAATTTATGAAAATTTCCTAATATATTACAAAATAATAATACCATTCAGAGAAAGAAACCTAAAAAATATCTACAGCTTGATTTTCTGATTCAAAATATTCTTGCACAGAATAGAATGGGTTTCTAAGAAGCCACGTTTTCACTTTGACTTTGAATATGTCAAGTGACACTTCCTGTGCTTCCTGTGGTAACATGTTGAACATCCTACAGCCCAACATGCTAGGACTACTTTTAACTTTGGATAGTCTGCAAAATGGTATGTCCAGTTTGTCTTTATTACGAGTATTATACTCATGTTTGTCCATCCTACTGGTGAAGCCATAAAGATTTTTCTTGATGTAAAGAAGGAGTTCCAAAATATATTCATTAACAACTGTTAAGATGGACTCCTGTATGAACAGTGGTTTACAATGTGCTTTGCTTGGTACTTCTGTGACAATTCTTATTGCTTTCTTCTGAATCAGCAGGACTTCAATAAGTTTATTGCTGTTTCCCCACACCAGGATTCCATACTTCAATACGCTATGAAAAAAAGCAAAATAAACACTTCTTAGATACTGCCCGGGTACTTCGTCTCTAATTACTCTTAAGAGGTACAGGACTCTGGACAGTCTCCGAGAGATGTATTCAAGACTTGCTGCAACTTGGAGATTATTTCATAGAAGAATTGAAGTGATTTTATTTTTTACTTGGTAAATTTCAGACTGATGCTTTAGAATATGTTAGTGAGACTAAAATAACCTATTAAAAACTGTATTAGCGACTGTAAACAAACTAAATTTATCTATTGTACCAGTACCTTGAAATATGCAAACTTAAAACAGAAGTGTTCAAATCTCCTGAGCTGCAATCATCACCAGCAATTCTTTCATTTTTTATTTCTTTTATTTTATTCCACTGAACTTACATCAGCGCTGAAGCTTGAAGATGTAGAACAGATCAAAAGTTACACAAAAATAATATTATTTTTTATACAAGAAGTAATAGCCTACTATTACACGATATTCATGGCATTGTGAGTAACTAAACCCATTTTGAGTTAAGAAAAACAAGAAATCTCTGTATTTTTGTTGCATATTGAACAATATTCAGTTTCTTGCATCTCCTGTGAAGTTATGGAGATGACTAGTTTGCAAACTCTTCGGTTCAATTTGTATTATATTTATATGTACTGTGGCATATGAAATGAAGAGGAACATAATTCATTTTCTAAATCTCATCTGCTCTCTGGCTTCCCAGTATTTCTCCCAAAGTGTTGGTTTTGTCAGAGTTGAGCAGTTGATAAGTATTCTGTATCCATGACACAATTCTAATTGCAGGGGCTACATGGAGAATAAATGAATCGTGAATTTCAGAAACTTCAAAAATGTCCATTTGAGTAAATTTTTCAGGAGACACAAAAACTGATTATCTTCAAAAGCTTTTAGTACCTATCTGAAGTGACCATTCATTTTATTAAAGCATAATAATAAGTTGTAGTTTATATTGGGTTTGCATTTCTCTGGATGTTTTACTAAACAATTCACGTACTTAATCTCTTTGTCTTTCTAAATTATTCTGTAGTGCTTTTATTCTGGATCTTTATGATCACCCTCATTGAGGGCAGATTATTTTGTTAAAAATAGTTGTGTTGACAAATATGAACTTCAATGTTTTTCTTCAATACATTCTGATAGTTCTAAGATGGTTAACAGTGAAGTTGAAATAAGTGTGTGTGTGTGTGTGCGTGTGTGTGTATGTGTGTGTGTGTGTGTGTGTGTGTGTGTGTATCTAATGCTCTGGATTTAACAATGAAGTCATCATCCTTCTTGCTTCCCAATATTTTGATGGAAGGTCCACAAATATCTTAAGAGTTTCACAATTAGACAGGTGCTCCATCTCCATGTCCTCTTCTCAAGGTGAAATAAGTCAACTAAGGTATATGACCAATTTAGTTTAAATTTAGTACAAGAAAGTTGTTTCCATAACAAATCTTACCGGCAAGTGGCAAAATAATAACTATTACCACCACTATCTTTATTACTACCACTAGCACTAACACTCTTCCTACTGCTTCTTCTTCTTCTTCTTCTTCTTCTTCTTCTTCTTCTTCTTCTTCTTCTTCTCCCCATTATCATCATCATCCTCGTCATGTCATTATATGCATTGTCATTGCTATTATACATTGCTATTATACAATGCTATTATACAATGGGCTAGTAACAATTAAAAAATTTTAACTTTTGGCTGGTCTTCATAGATTTCTTTTACCTATTTATCCGAAGTAGGTATTGCTAATTTAGACAGAAGCAACAAAACACTAGAAATCTGTTGTTGTTGTTGTTGTTGTTATCTAATGCCGGGCTTTGGCAACGAAGCCATTAACGTTCTTGCCCTCCATTATTTCTCTGTGGTGAACCAAGAAATGGATTCGGAACACCTCAAAATCTGTGCTTCATTGGCTGGTCATGATAATATCTTTGAAAAATATTGGAGTGCAAGAGGTCAAATGACTTTATTGTCAAACGCCTGGCATTAGAAAACAACATATTTCTCTGTGGTGGATCCATCAGGTAGAACTTCACAGGTTTGTAGATGATCTTCAGTCATTTCTTCTTCTTTGTTCCATAGAGGGCAATTTGGATTTAACACTAGAAATCTTGAATTTGTATTCTGATTGGCTCTCTTGTATAAAATCTACAGAACACTAAGTTTAAAATCTTTAAAATGATAGATAATATAAAATCGTGAAAAAGATGATGATGATGATGATGACGATGATGATGATGATGATAATGATGATGATAAAACAACAGAACACCAAGAACAGAGATTATAACTGTTTTATGTGTATTTTATTTTATTGCAAGGCAATTAGTTTTATTCTTGTTTTACCGGTATCCTTTATACTGTTCATAATATCAATGTACATTGCCATGATATTAACATTATACAGTAGGTACATAATTATGTTATTAGCTAATTCCTAACACCTCCCCTTCTACTAACAAACAACAATACATCAGTTCATCACATAATTTTGAATCGAGATGGCTTCTGTATGAACCATCTGAAGCAAGTTTTTTTCACTACTAGCAAATTATTATTATTATTGCCATCTTAATCCATTACATTCGTTGAACTGTATTTCTCCTGTAAGTTACTCTCTAATGTTACAATCTTTTACAATATATGACCTACCAGTGACCCATTAGTTCACTACTGTACCTTCCTGGCTCCCATATTTTATCTTTTCTTATAATCGTATTTTCATTTTCTGCAAACTCTATTCTTTCCTTTGCATTTCTATCATAATATACCTTAGCCAACTGCTGTTTTTGTCATTTTTTTCTGTAACTTAACTTTCTATCAGACTCAATAGGTCTTTATAGGTTAGTTGCGAATGGTTATTTAGTATTTAATTTTCAATTTATTAAGGTCTATGCATGTAATAAACCTTTTTTTTAAGTTGACATTGATCGATAGTTTAGCAAAGCCAAAGTAAGTCTGAGTTCTTTCTTTCTTAATAAACTTTAAACTGCAATGTCAATTTAAGCATTAGATTTATCACATGCACAGATTTTAATGACTTTACAATTAAAAACTAAATGACCATTCGCAACTAACCTATAAAGACCTATTGAGACCTTTGATAATTCAAATGTATATTAGGGGATGTTCTGATCTTACGGTCTTGGTCATGATACATTGAATTTGTTTTGTAGGAATTTATATTTTTATTAAAAATTGTGACATGTTTAGAATAAATTTTCTGAATAACCTCTGCAATTCCATTTTGTTTTCAGGATCTCCAATTTCAAATACCGGTATTGCATTTGTTCTTTCAGCAATCTGGTGTGCATACCCTCAGAAAGGAAAAGGAGTTGTATTGTTTGAAGAAGTACCTGCAGCCAACTCGTGGATCATCAAGCATGACGGATTATCAAGTTCTGAATGGAAAGAAATGCTAAAAATGACTGTGATGGTGGCACCAGTACATTCTCTCCCTGGTCGCTCTACAGGCACAACCCACTGTAGGCACTGCAGTGAGTATGAAACTTTACCACATGTGCTTGGGAGTTGCCCACAGGAAGAAGTACTCAGAATAAAACGTCACAACACCATACATTCCACGATCGCAGATGCACTTTGATCCAAAAATCTAGACGTTCACAAGGAAGTTCATTGTGTTGCTGATGGTGGAACCAATCGTAGGATCGATATCATAGCTATAAATAGGAATAAACAGACAGCCGAAATAATTGATCCTACCATCAGATTTGAAATCTCAGACACTCAACCATCTAAAGTGAATGAAGAGAAAAAGAAAATCTACGAGCCCATGATTCAGTACCTATCGGCGAAATACGACATAGAAAAAATCACAGTTACTGGTCTCTTCTTCGGAGCGAGAGGCACCATTCCGAAAGCCTTTGTAAAGTGGAGGGAAAAATACAAGCTGACGAGAGATCTTCAAGATGCCATCGTCACCATTATAATAAAATTTTCTGTAGCGATATTTCGTCAGTATCTTTATGGTGTACATTCAATTTAAATTATAATTGGTTCTATTTTTTTTTTCTTATGTCTTATTCACTTTTGTCTGAAACCTGTTTATATAATTTTTCATTTCAAATTTTATTGTGAGCTATTCTGTGTTGCAGGGCAAACCCAAAATTTTGGGTCAGACTACTAAAATAAATTAACTTCCTCAGTAAATAAGTGACCAACTGGTAAATATAGTATTTTACAGCTGTTATTTTATACTGACTTCCTTGTTCAGTGAACTTGACATTCAGTTTCCTAGCCCTCTAAAACTCCAATCAATATGACATCATCATCATCATCACATCATCATCATCTTCTTCTTCCCCTCCTCCTCCTTCTTCTTCTTCTTCTTCTTCTTCTTCAGTTATTGCCCTAATATATAATCAAAATATATGACTACCATACAATTTCTATATCTCCAAGGTTTCTTTGATAAATTTTCTGGAAATATTCAGGTGCGAGATTTAACACAAATGGTAATCTAAAAAATTTTGTAACATCCAAAGGGAGTACTAAATGTACAAAATTTACTTGACTTTACATCTGACTCAACATGATAAAATCCATTTTTAAGATCTAGTACTGTAAAATAATTTTTGTTAGTCACTTTTGTTTGTATTTTCTCCAATGTGAAAATAAGA
Source organism: Periplaneta americana (assembly GCF_040183065.1). Lineage (NCBI taxonomy): Eukaryota > Metazoa > Arthropoda > Insecta > Blattodea > Blattidae > Periplaneta > Periplaneta americana. The sequence goes on from NC_091130.1 coordinate 149,355,060, forward strand.
ACATACAGATACTCTTTTTAAATATTTTTATTCAAATCTTATGGGTCTAAACAAAATCTCAATGACTTGTTCTAGACTTTTCTACAATTAAGTTCCTAACTCAATCTGATGGTTTGTTAATCTTTTCTATTATTTTTCTCTTTTCTAAATCACATAGCTGAATCCTATAGATTCAAAATTCCCTATATCCAGTTTCATAAATTAAAGGATTTTGACAATAACTGGTGGAAATAGAGAAAATTTTCAACCTAACAGTAACTTTCAACAAATCTTTTCCTATAAATTCAGTGGCTTTTTGAATTCAAACTACATAAATCATTAGAATTCATTCTTAGCAAGCAATATGTGGGCATAACTCAATTATGAACAAAATGATCTTTAGGGGGTTTTGAATCTAGAGGATTCCAGCTCATCTCCAAGTCTATCCCTAATAGGTAATGGAACTCTACTCGGTGGCCTAGCCACTGTTAAAGCAATTTCTTTTAACTTGATTGTTAACTTGGCCTTGAAGTTACCTAATCCTGAAAAATACATCTCTGTTTGTTTTAATAAAATTATCTTTTCCATCTGAAAAAGATTTTCCATCTATACTTGTTAAGCGGCCGAACTTGGAACTACAGTGCCATGTTGCCAATATGGACTACTACGCTGCCAGCTCATGGAAGCCAGCAATTGTCGTGAAGATGGCTGACGTTAAAACATTCATTGACAATTCACGCGGAGGTAAGAAAACAATACAAAAATCGACAGAGAATCAAAGACGAAACGTACCAATGCTAACATTGTGTGCACAATAAATATGTCGCCAAGAGAGCTATTAAGCACTCGCCACGGGAAAGTGTAAGTTTGGAAACTCAACTGTTGTTACCATAGCAACAGGCCTACCACGCTATGTGACATTCAGTTGTTTTTCCGATTGCAACACTCCTGTCATGTCTCATCTTTAAAAAAAAAACAAGTATAGAGCACAACTCTATCAGCTCTTTGAATCAGCTGCAACTCAATACATGAACCTAACCCTAGTAATGACTATCGGTATGTTTTACTACTTAATTACAAATTCTTTCCATTTTCTTATATTATTAACTACACACTGGTTTGAGCTTGATACTTCCATACATTTGTAAGATAATATAGTATTAGTTTTCTTTAATTTATTTCTAATATCAGTACCTACTTAGATCTAGCACTTGTAACTGTTCTAACAATTCTGCTCCATATTTAGCTTAAAATTAATTTCTTTGTTTTTAACTTTTATATTCTTGTTCCAAGCTTTTCCAACACCATTGGTACTTTAATATATTTTGTTGTTTCTACTACTAATTCTTCAGTACTTACACTACTGTTGCTAACAATTATTTCTTCATGTATTCTTTGGCAGTTCTTGTCATACACACCCATGCAAAATAATTCATTTTCTTACACTTTTTGCGTTGCTTGCCATAAGCAGGACACTTACATGGCATATGCTTGCTTTTACACCATTTACACTTATATTCATGACTTGTTGAGTCTTCCATCAGCTCCCTACTGCTTCCAGATATTTTCTTTTTCCTTCTGCTGCTTACTGCATGTACATTTTGGTTTTTCTTCTGACTTCTTTTACTTTCTCCTTGACAAATTCATTATTTTTCGCTATTTCTACTTCTTCCAAAGTTAACTCAGGAACAGTTTTCTTGTAATGTTTTAGTACACACGCCAAGCACTATCCTGTCTCTAATCATACTGTTTTCTTGTACAACGAATTCACCTGTCTTAACTATTTTTTTTCAAATCTGAAATAAAATAAATCAATATTCTCACTTTCATACTGTTCTTTTCTATTTGGGGTAAAACTCTGTGCATCTTCACCATGCATAGGCTAAATTGTACAATCCAAAGCTGTCCTTAGGTATTTTTTGCGTTAGAGAAGAGCATCCTGGGCAATGACTCTATTGGTAAATTGGTTTATACAACTGGCTTCATATGGGTGAATGAATCAATTTTAATACATCAACTTATATTATTATCACTCTGTACCACCAATGTTAAATTTGCTTAATAATTAATGACCCATTATCTCAGGAACTGGAATATATCATACAGAAACTTTTACAGGATAAAGGTACAAGGTTTCTAAGCAAACTGACTCACATTTCTAAAATATAGCCTGCAAGTTGTAAAAATCATATGATTTTTTAAAATAATGTTGATTTTATTTCGTTAGTTTTATGTGAAATATTTTTTTCTGCTCAAACTAATAGACATGCTACATGTTTTAATATGCGTCTATTTTGTTGGCAACATGCATTAAAATTGAAGAGTGTGATCCCAAAACTCGCTCAGTCCATTTGGCCATTTTGATGACTTATGCATATATGTGATTATAAACAGGGCCGCCGAGAAGGGGGGGCAAAGGGGGCGAGTGCATATGGGCCCGTGAGCAATAAGGGCCCATCAGATTAAGTGAGTCTAATTACTTTTTATTACCATGAATAATTATTCATAGATACATACGGGTACTATAAAATTTTGTAAGACTATTTGTTACATAAATTTGACATATTAACTCAACAATAGTAGAATTAATACAAATTACCGCTTCATATGTAAATATTTGACTTTTATATAATAGATATCGGTTTCCCACATTAACGTTCACCAACACGACAATTGAGGGCCCCGGCATTTGCCTGAACTATGTTCCCGTCGCTTGTACTGAACATGTTCAATTATTTATTGGCTTGTCCTTCTTAACTACCAACTACCCCGCTGGCCCACCACAATATGCCAGTGGACTCTCTCAAACCGAAGTCGCAGGATACCTTTCTTTTCAGTACATTGTATGTTTCGTGTCGAAACTTTCGTCTTTTTGCTGTCGTTTGTCTAGTAAATTCTGTTCATTAGTGTCACTGGTTATAGTTTAACTGCACAATGGACAAGTCGGGAGCTGAGAAGCACAAGGAGAGGCAGAAAAAATTGGAAGATATTAATATGGGTGCTAGACTGCGTGAAAAATATTATGAAGATATTAACAAAGAGATCAGTGATGAGCCGAAATATTTAAAATCAATTCATGCCTCTAATTTAGGGCCAACCCCAATGAAACCTATGAATCTCCTAAATAGTCTGAGGGAATTAAAACTGGATACTTTATTTCCAAATATTTGTATAACCATTAGAATATTCTATACAATTCCTATGACAGTTGCTGATGCTGAAAGATCCTTCAACAAAATGAAGGAAATAAAAATGTATTCAGAGTAACAATGTGTCAAGAACGACTGAGTAACCTTGACTCCTTAGTCTGGAGAGCAATCTTGCTAGGAATTTAAATTTTGGTGACATAATTGATGATTTTGCATTAATGAAGTCAAGGAAAGTTGTTTGTTGATGTTGGACTGCAAGTTAGAAAATACAGGTGTTTAAGAATAATGTTTTATGAATATAATATATTGTGCTAATGTGAAGTTTTGCTAAAAGTTTTCAACGTAATAAAAGTGTATATTTTTAAGTTCGTATGGGATTATCTTTTATTTATTTTGCAAATGATTGTTATGGTTAGAATAACTGGTAACTTGTAATTGTTACTTTTTTTCAACGGGGGTCCGAGTACAGTATTGCATAGGGGCCCATAAATTCTGTGGCGGCCCTGATTAAAAATAATTGATTAAATGGCAATCTTACTCGTGTTAATTGTGTAAGCATGTGCGGCTTACAGCTGTTTCGGTGCTTCTTCACACCATCCTCAGAGCCTACTAGATCTCGGCGTCATCTCGAACTTTGCTGCCTGTTGTGTGGGTGCGTTCGATTGTTTAAAAGTGTTGAAATGTGGTGTCAAATAGTGTGTGTTCTGAAATTGATCTGTGTGTTGAGAATTTGATCAGGGCGTGTTTTAGTGTGTCTGTATATTTCATATTGTTCTAATGTGTTGAGTTTTTGGTTTTTGGGTTGTATGTGTAGGATTTCCATGTCTGTATTTATGTTATTGTATGTGTGGTTAGCATTAGTTATGTGTTCGACATATGTAGATGTATTGTGTCCTCTGGTTATTGCTTTAATGTGTTCTTTGTATCGAGATTGGAATGATCTGCCTGTCTGTCCAATGTAGAAACTGTCGCAACTATTGCATGTAAGTTTGTGTACGCCTGTGTGGTTGTATTTATTTGTTTGTGTTGTTTGTGTGTTTGTTTTATTTATATTCAAGTGTTAAAAGTAGTGTACGAAAGATTCAACATGGATTATGTGATTATGTTTGAACTTTCTGTTGTTATATGAGGAATTCAGAGCTAAAGTGAATCAAATCAAAAATTTTCATAAATTGAGTTTAATTCATTTTCTGATTATCTGAAGTTGGATCTTTTCCGAGCAGTAATGGATCAAGTTTTAATTCCAAGCATTCACCGGTGGGTGACACCAGTCACTTTTGGCTCACAATGTTCTGAGCCATAGTTGATCAAGCCACCAAAGCATTGTATCAATTAACATCACAATTGTTTATATTTTATAAATCTAGAATTTGAGAAAGGAGCAACAAAATTATTGCTATATAGTCAAATTAGATAATCCACTAGAGCAAGTTAACTTTAAATCCTATTATCTCAAAACTACATCTCATGGATTTGATCCACTTTAGCTCTGAACGTCTCATATTTTAAGTATGTTTTCTTCCAAAACAACAGTAAAGCTTGTGTAAAAGGTTATGTTATTGTTCATGTCACTTAAGAACTTGCTCAGTCCATAGAATGGTCAATACAAAAACTAACCCAGTCTTCTCATAAAAGTGGACTGAACAAGTTTTGGGATCATACTCTTCAATTTCATCCTATTATTTGTACTTCAGAGAAAATTTGACACTTGCATAAATAAATAATATGGTAAAATGGACATTATTAAAAAAAAAATTAAAAATTAAACAACATTTGTATTTATAGATAAATCTAAGTAAGCTTTCTTAAAAAACTTGTATCTTTGTCCTATAAAAATTTAAGTATGGTATCTTCAATAGTCTTACAGCAGAGTCCATATAGGCCAGTTTCTATCTGATGCTTTTCCAATTCACTACGGGCTAAAGCAGGGAGATGCACTATCACTGTACTTTTTAACTTCGCTCTAGAATATGCCATTAGGTAAGTTAAGGATAATAGACAGGGTTTGGAATTGAACGGGTTACATCAGCTTCTTGTCTATGCAGATGACGTGAATATGTTAGGAGAAAATCCACAAACGATTAGGGAAAACGCGGAAATTCTAGTTGAAGCAAGTAAAGCGATATGGTTGGAAGTAAATCCCGAAAAGACAAAGTATATAATTATGTCTCGTGACCAGAATATTGTACAAAATGGAACTATAAAAATTGGAGATTTATCTTTCGAACAGGTGGAAAAATTCAAATATCTTGGAGCAACAGTAAGAAATATAAATGACACTCGGGAGGAAATTAAACACAGAATAAATATGGGAAATGCATGTTATTATTCGGTTGAGAAGCTTTTGTCATCTAGTCTTCTGTCAAAAAATCTGAAAGTTAGAATTTATAAAACAGTTATATTACCAGTTGTTCTGTATGTTGTGAAACTTGGACTCTCACTTTGAGAGAGGAACAGAGATTAAGGGTGTTTGAGAATAAGGTTCTTAGGAAAATATATGGGGCTAAGAGGGATGAAGTTACAGGAGAATGGAGAAAGTTACACAATGCAGAACTGCACGAATTGTATTCTTCGCCTGACATAATTAGGAACAAAAAATCCAGACGTTTGAGATGGGCAGGACATGTAGCGCGTATGGGCGAATCCAGAAATGCATATAGAGTGTTAGTTGGGAGGCCGGAGGGAAAAAGACCTTTGGGGAGGCCGAGACATAGGTGGGAAGATAATATTAAAATGGATTTGAGGGAGGTGGGATATGATGGTAGAGACTGGATTGATCTTGCTCAGGATGGGGACCAGTGGCGGGCTTATGTGAGGGCGGCAATGAACCTCTGGGCTCCTTAAAAGCCAGTAAGTAAGTATCTTCAATAGTTTCGGAGATAATGGATCATTAAATAAGGAAATTTAACACTGGCATATTGGCAGTGGGGTAATTTATCTCCCCTAAAACGAACTCAATCGATAGCTAACACAAATATTAAAACTTGTATCGTGTAAATTGGATAGATTATGCTCTTTTATAAAGCCCACATTACATAATCCATGAAAATTATTTTTTACCCTACTGTGGCACGAAAGTTAAAATGGAAATCGAAATCAATTTTAGCTCTAAAACCCAGTGGGTGTTCTATTATATTTGTTTATATTTCAGTCCTGGAGCACCCATGCAGTCCGCGCCTATGGTTGAAAGAAATAAATTTAAAGCAGTTTATGTATTGTAATGATTATTTTTCCATTATTTATTATATAATTCATTCATTCATTCATTCATTTATTTTATTCCATAGATCTTACATGAGCAATGAAGCTTTAAGATGTGAAACAAGTAAAAATTTTGCAATATTACAATAACAATTTTTACAAATTTTTATAGTTTTACAATTTAGTAATTTTCTACAATTTTTACAATTTTGTGCAATTTTTTACACTATTTTAGCGAGATGTAGTGAGATGAGGTGAGGTCCGAGGATTCGCCAAAATATTACCCGGCATTTACCTTTTGGTTGGGGAAAACTAGCTAGGCTATATCTGTGTAAGTATGTATTTACAATGGAATAGCTTTGTCAACTCGGGTATAGTTTATTTTTGACAAGAGGGTCTCAATGTTGTGTAATTTATCTTAAACACATTCATGATGCGTCAGGTATATCACATCACTGAAGCATCCCTATCTAACCTTGACTTTAAAGTACCGGTACTGTCTTTCGACATGCTACCTCTTTTAATTAAATATTACCGTGTGAGTGAAAAGGTTCTGAACATGAAGTGCGAAAGTGAATAACAGACATCATCAATGTTTTCAAAGCTGTCGCCGCATGTGGCCCGTTAGCTCAGTTGGTTAGAGCGTCGTGCTAATAACGCGAAGGTCGTGGGTTCGATCCCCCCACGGGCCATTTTTTTTTTTTTTTATGTCTTATTTTACGCAACGAAGGTACTACGTGTAAAAATGAAATAATGTCATCTGCAGTACAGTAAAAGAATGTTAAAGACACAAAATGAAATAATGTCATCTGCATTGGAGTAAAAACGTTAAAAACACAGAGGATACACAGAATCTCTGTAATTGCTAGAAACTTGTAGGCCTATGTACTCTGTTGGGTATTATTGTGATATTTAGATTTTTGACAAATTGGTTCTTATTTATAAGATTGTGAATATAATTGAGAGTGAAATAAATGTAATGCAATTAATGCGTTATATTACTAATTGCTATTTTCCCTTTATTTCTGTATTGAATATGTACAATCATAGACGTCGATTTCTTTAATATATTATGGCGGGTGGGGGGGGGGGACAAAACTCTTCACAGAAGTCTGAGAAAACTTTAATGGCTGTTTCTAAAAAAATGTTGTTACATATTTTTCACTGTCTGAATTTTCATACAGTACTTCTTCTTCTTCTTCTTCTTCTTCTTCTTCTTCTTCTTCTTCTTCTTCTTCTTAAGGTACTAGAACTTCAAAATTGAATGGCCTTCTTAACCTTCTCCAGGAACTTCTATTCTGTACGACTCACCCAATCCTTGATTCTTAGCTTCCTCAAAATCATTCACATTATCATTTTCCCAGCGGCTTTTCGGTCTACCCGCTGTTCTAGTCATACAGTTACATGCCCATAGAAAACTACGGTCCTCATACACTACCATTTTAACTGAACAAAAAAATGTGTATCATAGATAAAGAAGTGGAGTTCCATTGTACCGTATCATGTGCTTCACCTACCTCAAATGCAGGAGGAAAGAAAGGAAGGGGACATTGTGAGTTGCGTCACATTTTCTTTGCGGCAGCTGGCCACTTATGGATTTGAAATAACCATTTTTGACTTATTATTTTTTAACATGATCTCTCTTTGAATTATTTGGGGGGGGGGGGCCCTCTATTAATTTCATTTGGGGGAGGGGTGTTCCTAGCTCTATAAATTGAGAGGTCAGAAAGTGACTTGCTCTCCCAAAGTCGGTGCCTATGTGTACAGTACCATACAATATATCTGTACAAATATTTACAATGGAATTATAAAGTTATTCTTGCAATAAAGGCTTTTGTCATCTAGTCTTCTGTCAAAAAATCTGAAAGTTAGAATTAATGAAACAGTTATATTACCGGTTGTTCTGTATGGTCGTGAAACTTGGGCTCTCACTTTGAGAGAGGAACAGAGATTAAGGGTGTTTGAGAATAAGGTTCTTAGGAAAATATTTGGGGCTAAGAGGGATGAAGCTACAGGAGAATGGAGAAAGTTACACAACGCAGAGCTGCACGATTGTATTCTTCACCTGACATAATTAGGAACATAAAATCCAGACGTTTGAGATGGGCAGGACATGTAGCACGTATGGGCGAATCCAGAAATGCATATAGAGTGTTAGTTGGGAGGCCGGAGGGAAAAAGACCTTTAGGGAGGCCGAGACGTAGATGGGAGGATAATATTAAAATGGATTTGAGGGAGGTGGGATATGATGATAGAGAATGGATTAATCTTGCTCAGGACAGGGACCAATGGCGGGCTTATGTGAGGACGGCAATGAACCTCCGGGTTCCTTAAAAGCCAGTAAGTAAGTAAGTAAGTACCTAAGTAAGTAAGTAAGTAAGTAAGTAAGTAAGTAAGTAAGTAAGTATTCTTGCAATAAAGGAAGTCTATGCTTCTGGCAAACACCATAATAATATAAGAGTCTGATCCGCGGTTGCTAAACAACTGATGCCAAATGTTGAAATTTTTGTAACGCTTTATTAATTTGATCCTCGAGAATGAACGTTTCACGTTAAAAAAAAAGAAGTGTATACTGCGAAGTTCGTTATGTCACTTGGTTAACCCTTAAATTGGCAAAACTTCATTTCTCACACTAGTTTATTAAACCGTGTCGGACTGTAAAGAAAACAACTGTCGCAATGTCCATATTTTATGTTGTACAATATTATAGTATTGTGAAATTTTAATTTTCCTACCAATTTTTTTCTATTGTTCTATTAAAATTATAGCATATAGCCTATTAACCTATTGTATTCTACAGGATACTTTGCGAATTTAAGGGTTAAAGCGCCATGTTAATAATAAAAAAGTATTGAGCTCCTTCAGCCCTATCTCTCATTCAAATGTCACAATAGTAAGCCGAAGAAATAGGAATAAAACAATATCTGCGTTTCGATTTAAATATCTAGATAAAGACATAATTAGCTGTGAGGCCCGTTAGCTCAGTTGGTTAGAGCGTCGTGCTAATAACGCGAAGGTCGTGGGTTCGATCCCCCCACGGGCCACGTTTTTGTACATCTACATTTGAATGTTTCGTTTTATGAAATTAAATTATATTATCCTGAACAGTAAGTAGAGAACGATGCTTTTAGACAGATCAGATACGTTAATTTGTTACGTTGCAACAAAATTTGATGCTAGGAGTGTCATTCACCTACTGCGATTTTTATGTCTAAATTCTTTTCTGTTTAGTTCTGGAAAGTTTTTTTGCCATGAGTATAGATTTTCTAGTAGTTCGAAACTATGAAAAGTGAAATTCTGCTTTAGGCCTATTTAAAAAAAGTTTAAATTAATTCTCCATACAAACGGAATAGGAATTTGGCGAAAAATATTAAAGGAGTGCTTACTTTTTTCGAAATATGATCAATCGATTTAGCGGAATATCCGGCCTCACAAGGAATAGCAAGGTCTGTCTGTGTCCCAATATTACATTCATTTGTCTACATGCAGTATGTTGCTCATTTCGCCTTACTTGTCGGCATTGCAACTGAGAATAAGTGCATTATAGACATAGCACAACTAGGAACTATTTTGTAAAGTGCCTTGTACTCTGGAATTGAGGGCAAAGGAATAAATACCTTACAAATTTCTAATCCATGAGTTATAAGATAAATTAAGACAATAACAAGGTCGTAAACGATAAGAGAATGGAAAAGGCATCTGAAAACAAGGGATCAAAGTCGTCCCACATGCAGTTTTCAGTGCATTCAGCAAATCGGTAGCTGTTTTGTCCAGGCTGGCTACTGGATATAGCTACCATGCTCGACGTCTTCATAAACTGAACGAGTACCCTTCTGGCATATATATATATATATATATTAAATCGGATGTTGTCAGCTATCGTCTCTTTCGGGAGGACGAAGAGAAATACAGTAACAACTCCAATTTAGAGACAGGCACAATAAGAAGAAAATTTTACAAAACTATGAAATGTATTGAAAAAAATGAAATAGCCTACATATATTTCAGTGCTAAATATCTTCGTTCCTAAACTATTTGGAAAGGATTACATTATTATTTACAAAATAAGTAGAAATGAATACATTAAGATCGATAATAGGGAAGACGAGAAGAGATAGGGTGAGAAATAGGGAAGTAAGAGACCAGTGTGAAATAATAGACATTAATAAATTTGTGAAAGGGAGAAAAAAAGGACTGGAATAATCACGTTTCAAGAATGAGGGATGATAGAATAGCAAAAATAGCCAGAGATATAAAACCCCTAGGAAGAAGAGGTATAGGAAGGCCGCAACAATGATGGAAAGATGGTCTGCAATCAACATCTACTGCAGTGAAGAAAAACAGGTTACGACCTATATAAAAGAAGAAGAAGAAGAAGAAGAAGAAAATAAGTATTTACAAATTAATAGTTTTGTCTATATTTAACATGCATAATTAAAGAGTTTTTCAGCATTATTAAACCCCTACCTGAACGCTAGAACTAGGTAACTCAGTTTTTTACACTGAAGAGTAAAACTGACTAAACATTATGCAGCGAATTAAAGAGTTTTTCAGCATTATTAAACCCCTACCTGAACGCTAGAACTAGGTAACTCAGTTTTTTACACTAAAGAGTAAAGCTGACTAATCATTATGCAGCGAATTAAAGAGTTTTTCAGCATTATTAAACCCCTACCTGAACGCTAGAACTAGGTAACTCAGTTTTTTACACTGACGAGTAAAACTGACTAATCATTATGCAGCGAATTCAAGTTAAATTTGGTAAGCATCGGTGGTTCAGTGGTAGAATGCTCGCCTGCCACGCGGGCGGCCCGGGTTCGATTCCCGGCCGATGCATCTTTTATTATAATATTCGAATCTGTTTAGTACCGATACCTTTAAAGACAATGCTTAATATACTGTAAGTCATTACTGGCCATTGTTACAAAATATACTTCCTACCACAGTAAAGATAGTTATATTTTCCGCAAAGTTGACTTTAGATATAGTCCGGTCAACTTACTTAATATCATAAGGGTGGAACCTATCCATTACCCCCCCCCCATTACTACATATGCAAGTGAATTACAGAGATTTCCTAGCTCTCAGGTTGAATTTTCTTTTCCCAACTTTGTTAGAAATTTCGAGTACTGACAAATACAACTGGCAGTTACTTTATAACTGTTATGTTGGCAGCAATAATTTTGGTTGGCAGTAAAGGAAACTGATGAAATGGAAGTAACTAGCTTGTGAAATTTGAATGTAATTAATAATTAATTAGTAATACCAGTATTAATATTAATATCAATACATAATTCAGTTGTGTTGCGTTGTGATTTCAAGTCAACACTATATTCAGTGCAATTAAATAAGATATAACTTACAGACCTACTTGGTATTAAACATACACGTGGCTAATGGAAAGAAATGTATTTTTGTGTTAAGATTTTTATTGAAATGTTCAAGAGAGGAAATAGCATTGTAGAGACTAGAAGTATGTATTTTAAGTAGGGTAATAAGCTGGGCTAGGATTTTGATGACCTATAAATCATGAAAAAATATCCTAAAAACAATGCATTTATGACCTAAAAATCTTTCAAAAATGCCCTTAAAATGCCCTAAAAATTTATCTTACATAATTGGCTTACTAGGAAAAGAGGTTTTGTACTACTCAATATTTAGACTAGTAATTCAATTAAATTTTACATAATTTTTTCTAAGTAGTAGGCTACACTTTAATTAATTATTTTACCTGATGTAGTTTCCATGTATTATCGTTCACCTCTGCGTCAGCAGATGAACGTGAGGTCAGCAATCAGCTGGTCGGTTTTGGCCCTTCATGGGCTGTAGCACCATGGATTTACTTTACTTTTAGTTTCCATATGGTCTACCACAAGGCCACTCATCCGGAATTAGCAGGTATAGAGGAGTCTATATTGAAGGGGTGGTTGGACTGATCCATTACATGGGGTGTACTACGTTAAAATGGCAATATTTGTGTAGAAAAACGATTAAAATATTATACAAAATAATGAGTATTAATGGACAAAATATGTAAAGAAAATATCAAAGGAAATAAACATTATTTTACATTAATAACGGGGATTTATGGCCAAAATTAAAATAAAATGCCTAAAAAATGACCGAATAAAACAAAAGATGCTCTTATGAGTTGAAACAGGCAAAAAAATACAAAAAATGCCCTAACAAATATGTCTTAAAACACTCAGTTTATCACATAACATATAAATACTAAAGCAGCTATGTTTCTGGCTTACTAGAAAAAAGATGCAATTTCATCAAAATCCTAGCCCTAGTAATAAGTCTACATTTCATTTCACGTGATCAAACAAAATACATTTTTAGGTTGATCTATCGATAGTACGAGTTCAATACCTGGAAAGGGAAACTTGAAGATTTCGCTTGCCCTTGGGAAACCCGGAATGTTGGTGGAATTTGACTTGGGCTTTTCAAATGTTTCCTGGAAAAAATGTCTTTTCTCTCCTTATAATGTTTGAAAATAAAGGTTTAGTAGTAGTTTTAGAATTATTAATGAAGAGGGAAAAATCGTGAAAAAAAATTTAGTATGGTCATTTTACCAAAACATTATATGCATTACGAAACATTATTTGGCGTTATTTTCATTTTACACATCGCGATTCGTAATAATCCGTTTCCATACAGCTATCAGAAATAGTTTAGAATTTAGGTTAAGAAGTTTCTCATTTTGTCTACCGCTACTTATACGGTCTTAATCTGCAAGATTAAACAAAACATTATTATTACTATTATTATTATTATTATTATTAACATTAAATCCAGACTTTTGAAATGGGCAGGGCATGTAGCACGTATGGGCGAATCCAGAAATGCATATAGAGTGTTAGTTGGGAGGCCGGAGGGAAAAAGACCTTTGGGGAGACCGAGCCGTAGATGGGAAGATAATATTAAAATGAATTGATTGAGGGAGGTGGGATAGGATTGTAGAGACTGGATTGATCTTGCTCAGGATAGGAACCAATGGCGGACTTATGTGAGAGCGGCAATGAACCTCCGGGTTCCTTAAAAGCCAGTAAGTAAGAAAGTAAGTAAGTAAGTATTATTATTATTACTCACTTCATTGCCGCCCTCACATAAGCCCGCCATCGGTCCCTATCCTGAGCAAGATTAATCCAGTCCCTACCATCATATCCCACCTCCCTCAAATCAATTTTAATATTATCCTCTCATCTACGTCTCGGCCTCTCCAAAGGTCTTTTTCCGTCCGGCCTCCCAACTAACACTCTATATGCATTTCTCAATTCGGCCGTATATGCTACATGCCCTGTTCCTAATTAATGTCAGGTGAAGAATACAATGCGTGCAGTTCTGCGTTGTGTAACTTTCTCCATATTATTATTATTATTATTATTATTATTATTATTATTATTATTATTATTATTATTATTATTATTATTACCTACTTATTCTTATGTAAGGTCCTTAAAGGTGACATTAATTGTCAATATTTCTTAAACGGTGTCAGCCTTCGTATTCCTATGAAGGTCATGAGACATCACAAACTCTTCTATGTATATTAGAAATTCTAAATCTTCCTCGCCGGTCTCCAGATGTATTAAACATGCTAACTTAAATGTAGGCGATTTTGATCCATTGAATGTATAGAAGTATTAGAATATGGCAATGTCTTTGCTAATATTATTTGCATAATCCTTATACATAAATTGGTAGTATGAATCAACTCCTTTCCCTAATATTTTATAGTATTAAATCTTGTTAATTAATTATTGTAATCTGTGTTCTTTATTTTGTTGTTAACTCAAGTATTTAATTGTACCATAGTTGTTCATTTTAATGTATTAATTGTATCACTTTGCTGGACTTTTATTGGCCAATGGCTGTTGTCCAGCAAATAAATAAATAAATAAATAAATAAATAAATAAATAAATAAATAAATAAATACATAAATAAATAAATAAATACATAAATAAATAAATAAATAAATAAATAAGTAAATACATAGATAGATAGATAGATAGATAGATAGATAGATAGATAGATAGATAGATAGATAGATAGATAGATAGATAGATAGATAGATAGATAGATAGATAGATAGATAGATAGATAGATAGATAGATAGATAGATAGATAGATAGATAGATAGATAGATAGATAGATAGATAGATAGATAGATAGATAGATAGATAGATAGATAGATAGATAGATAGATAGATAGATAGATAGATAGATATTATTATGTATATACGAAAACATAATAAAATCAACCGTTACTTATTGAAGACCAATAAATTGGAAGAAATACATGTTCATGCAATCGCGTAACGTTCTGTTATATAGCCTACATAGTACTAAATCTCCAGTGGCTCCTTTATGTACACTTCTTCAACCACAACATTCACGGACCACTACAGTAAACTGTAGCGGCTGAAACATCGAAGTTTTTCCTAGAATTTTCCACTCCAGATGACCCGTTCTTGAACAGCAATATACATTCACATCGTAGTTATCTGCAGTACTCTTCATGTTTGTCGTGTCTGTCCGGTATGGTCTAGTGGCTAGGATACCTGGCTTTCACCCAGGAGGCTCGGGTTCGATTCCCGGTACCGGAAAGCTTTTATTTAGTTCATCATTTTAATCAGTTAATTTGCGCGGTAGGCCTATATGTGAAATACAGATTTTCATTATCCGGTCGATATGTTCTGGTCTCCTATCTGGTATTGGCTCCAGAAAGCTTAGTGATCTTATGCTGAAATTCGTCTTCATCTCTTTCTTCGTGTAGCATTAAATTCACATTCCTCTGTGATCCGGTGTCTGGGACTCTCCAGCATGGAACCATTTATTCAATCCTCAGTTCGAAAATGTTTTATACTCTGCTACTATGTAGCCTTCTGCACTCTGAACCTAACTACTACGGTTTCATGTGGTCTAGTTCTCTCGCCGGAGGTCGATCCTCGGTACTCTGGGCGGGATACAATTGTATTACTGGTTCGCACCTGGAAAGTAGTAAGTTGTCTTGTTCTATTGTTAATTTTGTTTGTTCATCTGTTATGATTAGAGCTGTTGATTTATATAATCACTCATTTATCAAGAAGAGGCAAGAAATACAAACACAAGTCATAAGCATGGAATGTAACACAATGCACACAAACATGATTAGATTACGTTGTAATATTACAATAAATAATGCACATTAGAATGTTGTGCAGTATTATGAATCCACTGCATTATAATGTACAGTAGAACCCCGATTATCCGTCACCCTATAAACCGATTGGCGGATTATCCGACTGTCTTTCCCTCGCTCTTTTTTTTTTTTCTCTACAGAAACATATAAAGCACTACTGTACGTTATATTAGTTTTTGCTCGACCATGCCGAAATGTAGTCATTATACACCTGGTAGCAGCCCTTTAATGGACCTCATTAAAGTTCAGGTGTTCCACCAATCAGAAAACACCATTGTAGCAATATGAAAGCGCAAGTATCGATTATTCTCGGATATGCAATCGAAAGACAACTAGCTAAACGTCACGGAGGCTGGAAATCCAATACTGTCGCAGAAGGTTATGTTCTGTTACTATAATAATTAGAGTCAATTGTAAATAATATTCAAATAAATTCAATTTGTCATCTCGTTTTTCAATGCCTAAGTCAATTTCAAGGTTATATCAAGATTAATTTTTATTTTACTCTCTAGATTATATCAAGGTCAATAACATTGGTTTCTCGGGAAAAAAAATCAATACTTTCGCGTCTGCGCACATCTCACAATTTACGAGATATTGCACAAGGTCAGTTCCGCTCCCCAGTCAGATAAGAATAACATGAATACTTATGAATAATTTCAAGTTAGAAATATGGCCGAGCATAAAAAGTCGTATGAAACTTGCCTATAATGGTAATTAAGACGCTCGTATGAAAATTATGAAACTCGCATGCGCTCGTTTCATAAACATACTCGCGTCTTAAATACTACTATTATAGGCTCGTTGCATAATGTACTAATGTATGTTTTCTAGATAGTTTTATTACAAGCCTTTACACTAGCACATTTTGGTCTACTTTTCGAGTTGCCGTATTGTACAACTTCTATATAAAATGTATTCCATGAGTGTCAAAAGAAAACATGTTGTGCTGGTATCGAAAAAAGTGCAAATAACTGAGTGGTTTGGGGAAAGAGAAACTGTGGCTTATCAGAATGCGAGACTCATGTTACAACTGTGCGAAATTTAATAAAAATCAAGGATAAAGTGTATAGAGTATGTAAATCTATAACATGAGACCACTACTATTCCTATTCTTCCACTGACAGCCACTACCAGTAGTTTCCTTGTGCCTTGAAACACGTCGTTGACAACCGAACTAAATTAGTAAACTTCAGATTCATTACCTAGCGTGTTAAAAAAGACCGCGGAGAAATTAACGAAAGTATTATTTACTTAGTTTACGAAAAAATTTTTAAGGTACGTATTATCCGATTTTTCGATTAACCGTTCAGACCAACCACTTCGTTGTCACGGATAATAGAGTTTCTACTGTATTAAGGTACCGGCACCAGTATTTTATTAAGTTTCTTTCTCCTAAAAATTATCTGGCATGGGAGTTGTTGACACTTGAAATATGAAATTCATCATGCCATTTCTTAAGGTGTTGTAGAAACTTGGGAAAACTGAAGTACATTTATAATTTAAATTGTCTCATAGAAATACATATGTACATGCAGATAACTGTAGACAATGGTTGTTTAAAAAATTATCTGTTGTGGCTGAAGTGTTTCTCCCCTTTAATCTTCTTTTTCTTTATTATATCCTATTTCTTCTCTTTTCGTTGCTTACGTTTCTTCCACGGGGTTCCTTCTGCACCTAAACTCCATAACTAATAAAAAAATTCAAGTGCTAAAGTATTTTTCTCTGAGGTGGCTTTTGCAGAAGCAGTACTGCCAATCTACTACAGTTAAAAATTATATGGATAAATGTTTCAAGATGCTATGAATGCGATTTTTGTAAATGCTGCCATCGTCCCGGACAGTGGCTGTCTTCACAAAAAAAAAAAAATCTTTGGACTATGGTTATTTTAAGAAAACCACTGAAAATTTCCACTCCTATAACATAGGTTTATGGTGTTTTTTTTTCACTAACAACTAATTCAATAGATGGCCGCTACAGTGCGCTCACTACATGCTTAGTATCTCAAATTTGGATTTTTTGGATCATATGCGGAGACTAAGAGGAAGGTAGAAAACAGGGAAGACTGGAGAATGCTGGGTTTGCAGTGAAAGATCTGCCCTTGGGCAGAATACTATGAATGAATGATTGAATCACCTCGGTACATTTATCCATACAATTTTGAACTGTAGTAGATTGGCAGTCAAATATAAACGATACTCGGGAGAAAATTAAACACAGAATAAAAATGGGAAATGCGTGTTATTATTCGGTTGAGAAGCTTTTATCATCTAGTCTGCTGTCAAAAAATCTAAAATAATTTATAAAACAGTTATATTACCGGTTGTTCTTTATGTAAGTGAAACTTGGACTCTCACTTTGAGAGAGGAACAGAGATTAAGGGTGTTTGAGAATAAGGTGCTTAGGAAAATATTTGGGGCTAAGAGGGATGAAGTTACAGGAGAATGGAGAAAGTTACACAACACAACTGCACGCATTGTATTCATCACCTGACATAATTAGGAACATTAAATCCAGACGTTTGAGATGGGCAGGGCATGTAGCACGTATGAGCGAATCCAGAAATGCATATAGAGTGTTAGTTGGGAGGCCGGAGGGAAAAAGATCTTCGGGGAGGCCGAGACATAGACGGGAGGATAATATTAAAATGGATTTGAGGGAGGTGGGATATGATGATAGAGACTGGATTGGTCTTGCTCAGGATAGGGACCAATGGCGGGCTTATGTGAGGGCGGCAATGAACCTCCGGGTTCCTTAAAAGCCAGTAAGTAAGTAAGTAAGTAAGTAAGTAAGTAAGTAAGTAAGTAAGTAAATAGATTGGCAGTACTGCTTCTTATGCACGCGGCAAAAGCCACCTCAAAGAAAAATACTTTAGCACATGAATTGTTGTATTAGTTATGGAGTCATCTTTAGGTGCAGAAGTAATCCCATGGAAGAAACGTAAGCAACGAAAGGAGAAGAAACAGGATATAATAAAGAAAAAGAAGATTAAAGGAGAGGCACACTTCAGCCACAACTGAGTATTTTTTCTTAAAACAACCATTATCCATAGTTATCAACATTTACACATGCAAGCTACTTCTATGAGGAAATTTAAGTTATAAACTGTATTTCAGTTTTCCAAAGTTTCTACAACACCTTAAGAAATGACATGATAAATTTCATATTTGAAGTGTCAATAACACTCATGCCAGATAGTTTTTTTTTGTTTCTTCAGAAAATTGATGTTTTTAGACTATGGTTGTTTTTTTTTTTTTTCGAAAAACTCTTCAAATTATTAGGCCTACTATTACATATTTTTGTTTGTGACCGAACCTTGTACCGTACCTACATGTTTCGTAGCCATCTTCTACAATTTTCTGAACAAACTAATTGCAAATAATTGCCCTTCTTTCGATACAGGTAATCCAACTTGTTCAAGTTTTACGCAGTATGAAGTTATCTTTACGAATAATAACTCACTGACTGACATTAATAACCGGACTGAGTGATTAAATATGTGGTGTTCAAAAACAGTACATAGATCTTTTTTTCGCATTATAAAAGTAGTTTTTAATAAATTCCTGAAATATTTGCTTTCCGTTTCTATGTTGGGTAGATTCCGAATTATATAAAATAAATAATGAAAAAAAAAAACAATAAACCTATTCTAGCCACCGGGACTAAAATAGAGTGTTGACATTGGACAAATTTTCGTCTTATTCATGATCCGCCTTGCACAAGTTTTTCTGTATAATGTTACAAAAACAGCAACAACGAAAAAGTTACAGTATAATTTTATTTCCCAACAATTATTCACACTGTATATAGTCTCGTACGATGCAAAATTGAACTTTCAAATTTTAAACAGAGAGTCTCAGCAAACATTGATGTATAATGTACTGGCCGATCAGCGATAAGACTCACACGCTACTGCCGATTAATTATTTTTAGCGTATACTGAGGTGAAGAAAAGAAGAAAACACAATTGATCGCAGAACTGAAAGTTAGAGATAACTTAGTACTGATTTTGCGAAATGGAAAGACCCAGAAGAAATTTCAGTAATACGGATTCATCACTAACAATTATATCTTAGAATACTAAAAAGAGCAGATTTGTCTGCGTTTGTCGAATGCGCATCATCATGCTTGCGAAAAGGAACTTTTTCAGTGCCAATAATTTATTTTGTGCGAGATCGTGCGTATTTGCTTGCTTTCCGCACAAAACCAAGATGCGGTAAGTGTGAAATACCACATTCAGTATTCCCAACGTAACACACATAACAATTTCTCTCTTCTTACCGCTTAAGCGCCACATTCATTTTACTGCTTTAGGCTTTTAACATATTATTTTCAGAGACGTTCAATATAGTAATAATTATAAATTGGAAACTTACCACTGCAATTTCACTTAAATTGCACTGTTAATTATTGTTTTTAAATATTTGCAAAAATTAAGTAAACTCTACTACTCCACAAAAGTTATTGCATTCCTGATGCAAGTAACATTAAGGAAGCCGTGAAAAAATCAACAACATTCCAGATGCCGATGTTATTACTGCAATGTGTTATATAAATAATATTGTTAAAATATTAAAATGAAAAATAAATCATTACATAACCTTACCGTTTGTTTTAAGTTCGCATTTATAAACTGGGGGAAAAAAAAAGACAGACGTATATCACGGCCTGCTGGAGTATAGTAAACACAGAAAACATTTTTAGCAACAATGTTGAAGATAGATATTTTGGTATTCCAAAGTTGCCGTCATTGAACAGAAACCAAGATGGAGATTTCATTGCAACTAATTAGAAATTCCTCTTTCAGGTATGTAATAAACGATCTTCGCACAAAATAATGTACGATACACAAGCGGTATGTTTGTTTTCATGTTCTCGGAAATTAAAAAAGCTCAACTACGTTTCGCTTTTTCAATCTTTTCCTGGAACATGAAAACGTCAACATACCGCTCTTGTAACGTATATTACTATTGTGTGCACAAGGTTGGAATTTTGAAGTAAGAGGGAAAGGAAAGAATCCGTGTTCTGAAATTTATCCCACTTAGTGAACCCTTGGATGCAAATTAAGGCATGAGATTTTACCTTACAGTGGGCCTATTACAACTTACATGTTTCACGACTTAGGGAAGCTGCAGTCTGATGTCGACTGATGATAACATTAGCTATGTAATACACGTTATTTCTCAAGGAGGTAGCGTGGCCGAGCGGTCTAAGGCGCTGGTTTAAGGCACCAGTCTCTTCGGAGGCGTGGGTTCGAATCCCACCGCTGCCATTGTGTCCTGTTTTACTACATATGAGAGAATGAGACAATTGAGTGGGGAACTATTATTTGAGGCGTTTAGTTGCACAATCAGATCTATCACTAAAACATAATTTTTCAGTACGAAGGAAAAATGTTTGCAAGGAACCAAGGATTTGCAACAAATACTATTTTTCATCGTACAAATCCATGTGATGTATCTGGCTTTGGAGTATAACAGTGCTATAGCAGTTGTAGAATCATATGAAGATATGAAATATAACATTAACTCATTTTCGAAAAAAAAGTGATGTATCTGATTTTGCAACTACACGCCTCATTTAAGTTATCCTATTTTTTTTAGCTCGTTGAGGAATTTTCGCTTTATTTCCAGGAAATGGGACATTGAACTGTAGCATATGTGAACAGAAGTTCGGTTCAAGGATAGGGTTCGTATATGTATTTTACGAGACCGTCCCTTATGAAGTTGTGTCCCGGCGTCTCGATCAACTTCTTCGGCACGCCGAATTTTCCCGAATTTTTTTTTTTTGGATTTGTGTTTAACATTCTTATTCTTGAAATTAAAACGTTTAAATCGATAACTCTCGTTCATAAAAGTCTTACCAATTGCCACTAGCGGACGTGGTAATAATTATGACTGTTTTCCAGGATGAACTGCTTATGAACATGAACAAACAAAAATAATAGCTTATCTATAGAAACTGTGAAAGCTATGCTCATTTTTAAAATGTTTTTCATTAAGGACTGTGTGGAATTTCATAACTTGGTACAACAAAATCATTCTTTGAGAAAATACGTTAATGTGACAAGTATATCACAGGGAAAGATCAACGATTTAGTATTGTTTAAAGTTCAATTTTAAGATCGCTATATCGTATTATTATTATTATTATTATTATTATTATTATTATTATTATTATTATTATATTACTTTTCTTTAATTTATTTCTTGTCCCTTTAACTTATAACAAAAGTCATATCGCGACACAAACTTATTTTAATAATAACGTAACATTTAACAAGTTAATTCATTACAGTAAACATTACACAATTTTATCAAATAATCCAGTTGATTTGATAAACTTTATGACACTATTGCAGTAAGAATGTTCACCAAGAGATCTTGCTATATCGATGGGGATTTTTAGCATTATTATTATTATTATTATTATTATTATTATTATTATTATTATTATTATTATTATTATTATTATTATTTTCCCTTTCCTGATGTTTCTAAATTAAAAACAATAAAATTTGGTTGGTTTTTTCAAACCGAAAGTGTAACGTTTTTTTTTTTTTTCAAAAAATATATGAACCCTAAACCCTATTCAAGGGGAAACTAACAATATTCGCGTGCAGTTATTCCACAAATTGAGCTAACGGGCCTCATAAGTAAGTTTTTTTACAGTCTTGTAATTGTAATTGAAAAAGAACCTATTCTCAATTTTACCGGTAAGTTTGTGTCTGGAATCGATATATGAAAAATCGTGATATGAAGAAATAGCCTAAATGTAGCAATTTTACTGCAATAGCAAATATGCAAAAATAAATATTTATCTACTTAATGCATATAATTTTAATGCAAAGGCAATCAATTTTTTGGAATTATAAATACTGTTTATGTGGAGCGTACGGATCGACAAAAGATAACTCAAGAACTAGGCCTACTTAAAACTCCCGCCCTTGTATCCTCGGTAGTATAGTGGTCAGTATCCCCGCCTGTCACGCGGGAGACCGGGGTTCGATTCCCCGCCGGGGAGGTAAGGTTTTTTTAATTTCATAAAATGACAGAATAATGAATAAGCGTACTCAAATAAATATATTAAGCAAAACTCATTCATCAGTCCTCGGTAGTGTAGTGGTCAGTATCCCCGCCTGTCACGCGGGAGACCGGGGTTCGATTCCCCGCCGGGGAGGTAAGGTTTTTTTAATTTCATAAAATGACAGAATAATGAATAAGCGTACTCAAATAAATACATTAAGCAAAAATTATTCATCAGTCCTCGGTAGTATAGTGGTCAGTATCCCCGCCTGTCACGCGGGAGACCGGGGTTCGATTCCCCGCCGGGGAGGTTGAGTTTTTATATTTATTCACATTGTACTTTGCAGAATTGCTTCATGTCGAAATTATATGCAAAAATACAACAGCTTGCAACTCTGCCTGTCCTGGGTCATCCTTATCGCTGTCTATTCTTTGAAGAAATGCAGTTATTTTGTAGTAGTGGCTACGTAAATCTATGTGAGCGAGAAGGAAAGAGATTAACTAAGAACTTCAAGTGGAATGATTTTGGAAAATATGTGTGATGTGTGATTTGCGTACAGACAACTGCGCACTTGAACGGTATGTTGTAAGATAAAGAACAAGCACACGTGTCTGAATTGAGATTTCACAGTAAATAATAAGGGGAAATCTACCTGAAAATGTTGTATTCTTACGTAAGCTGATTGTATTTTTAAAATCGTTATCTAACGACGCCATGTCGACAGAGGGGCTATGTAACGTCAGAGGGATTGTGATTAAGAAATTATATTTAGCGAGGAAAGTCAAGTAGTTGGAAATACTGCTAATCGAGTAATGACCTAAGCGGAAATCGAACCCACTTCCTAGAGCAATCTCAGATATTACGTCAGTAGGCCTTCCTTCTTCTATGTTGCATTTACAGTTTATTTATATTATAAAATAGCATTGGCGTATGAAAGAATAACGCTGTGACTACCGTTACCATGAATATCAACAATTTGGAGGACGCTACAAGGTTTTGAAAGATATAGTTTATAGCGTGACAAAAACAAATTTAATTTATGATAATGTAATCTGTTAAATTTTAAATGTTATGTTTTATTTAACGACGCTCGCAACTGCAGAGGTTATATCAGCGTCGCCGGATGTGCCGGAATTTTGTCCCGCAGGAGTTCTTTTACATGCCAGTAAATCTACTGACATGAGCCTGTCGCATTTAAGCACACTTAAATGCCATTGACCTGGCCCGTGTTAAATTTTAATGTTATACATAATACCATAATACATGGACTGAGTTGACGACCTATGTCACCAAACAAGTATTTCAATCGTTTGCTTTTCATCACAGCAGAGGCTCGTGGGTTTTAAAACGAGTGGGATTAAGAATTTTGAATGTTAATTATTCCATAAAAAGTTTGCCTGTTAGTTCACTATACCACATATAAAATCCAATCTCTACTTTTTAAATTGCAGTGCAAATTTTCTTCTATTACTTCTTGAAATTTGCGAAATTATGGACTATGAAATTTTGTTGTACATGCAATAAAATGTTATTACCGATCCGTGTAAACAACTGGTATACGCCTTAATTTTAAGAATTGGAAATATTCTATTTGTTTGCATAAAGGGGAACATTTAAATGAAGATACAGAAAAATTTGGCCCGTGGGGGGATCGAACCCACGACCTTCGCGTTATTAGCACGACGCTCTAACCAACTGAGCTAACGGGCCCCCTTGTAAGCCTCTTTGTTCTTGGAGAGTCTTGTGTTCCGACGCAGATATTAGATAACTCACATGCTTTGTTTACGTAAAATAGGACATTGGCTCAACGAGTGCACTGTGGGTCAAATTACACCGCTTGTACACCTTTATCTGTTCACTGAATCATACTAACATAACTTACAAACTTTCTCGCTAGTATAAACGGTAATTTTGAAACACTAATACGAATGGGTAATTGTATTACCCCATTGATGATTTTTTAATATTGTCTCCATTTTGCTCCATAATTATTTTTGAAATTCCATCTAGTTGTCCGTTAAATATCTACTAACATTTTGAAAAAAAGAATAACATACATAATTCACATACTTTAAGAAGTAATTCGTTTTATTCATGTGTGGTGATCTTTATTAACCCTCTTGATAGTCTAGTCATGAAAACTCCAGGATATGAAATTCAATCTGTGGCTTAATTTTCGTCATTTCTGAGTTTGTCTGGCTCTACATGATTTTCTTTTGTGTTATTTATTTCATTATTAACATTGTTATTTACATTATGACTTTTATTTTCCTTTTTTTTTTTTTTAATTTTGTATTCCTGTGTCTTATGGTTATTCTAAAAGCGGTTTTGTTAGAAATAATGATTATTGGAGCCCTTTTCGAGATTCCCATTGTAGTATAGACGGTGTTACAATATTTTAATTTTAACAAAACTAAAATTTGTTATATTGGGTATAGTTGAACAGATTTTTACTCCATATTAGGTTCAAGAGTCTGTTCACGAGACAGTCTTCAGGAAGATCCTCCTCATGGTGAATAATTCACAGGAGTTTACAATGGGTTAGCAGAGGAGATATCTAAGTGGCAGGAAGCCACTATTATTATTATTATTATTATTATTATTATTGATTTGAGGGAGGTGGGATATGATGATAGAGAATGGATTAATCTTGCTCAGGATAGGGACCAATGGCGGGCTTATGTGAGGGCGGCAATGAACCTCCGGGTTCCTTAAAAGCCAGTAAGAAAGTAAATATTATCATCATCATCATTATTATGATTAAAGTGGGTTAGATCAAGAGCTAGCTAAGTGACATTTAGGTTATATTGCGTGGTCAATTTTTCCTCTTTTTCTAGTAAGTAAGACATGATTGCTCACGCCTGAACAGGGATACCTTCGACGCCATGTTAAAACACGTCAGAGTTCTCTACACCGGCGTAGCGGTCTGCACACGAGTCTATAATGGTGATTTTTAATGCGGAAAGTTGTCACTGTGAGCGCTGCTGAGTGTGACGTAACGTGATGACAACTGAATGAAAATATCCACATTATGAAAACTGTGTCTTGTTTTTATTACCATTTCTTCAATTATTTTTATTATAATTTGTGTTGTGCTACATTTCAGTGCTCTTTTCGTCACTGTAATTTCAAAATAATTCGTATTGAAATTATATTGTGTTTCATATTGTTTCGTTATTTTATTTTACAAAAAAACCTATAATTTATTCACGTACTTTTTACTTCTAACGTATTCTACTACCTTTTCTACGAATCCAACTTTATAACATAAATTGTTTACACAATCCTTAAATATTAAACTTCATCTTCACAAAAAAGTCTCCTATAAATTAAATCATTTTCTCTTCCAAAAAATGGGCATTCACAATGCACAAGTTGTCCGAGACATCCAAATATACGTGTAGAAAAACTTGGCCCGTGGGGGGATCGAACCCACGACCTTCGCGTTATTAGCACGACGCTCTAACCAACTGAGCTAACGGGCCTGCTGAAGCAGATGTATTTTGTATAAACACTTATAATTCCGAGTGGCACGATATTTCACCGGGAAGATGGAAAAAGACGGCATGTCTAAAATCAATATTGTAAAGATCAGAATATAGAAACATATCTAAGATTTTATCACAGTATGTTATCTTTTTTCAAACGACGAATTAATTAGGAACAGATAGTTTTCTTCAGGTCTAATGATATCTCAGATGATTAAGTAATCTCAACTCTAAGTGAATTACAAAACATTTTCCTTTCCGAAACGGCATTTCCAATGCTTTCACTAATTCTCACATAACAATTCTGATAAGAGATCACAGGCGCCGACTTTTATTTATTTATTTTTTTCATTGGGTGCCCACACTTTGGTACTGATGTAAATCAGTACAAGTATATTTAACGTTGCGTATTTTAAATAGTGGAAAATCTAACAGTAGGCTAAAGTCTGAGGAGGAATTCCTATCTCATAATATTACCTATATTCGAGATTCTGCGTTTATATACAACGTATATGCATAAAACAAAATGTACACTGAAATAATTGAGTAATAATGAATGCTATCGTACACTGCGGTGAAGAAGAATTCGATAGATAGATAACCGCACATTTTTTAAATTGAATCGCGTAAATTGGATGGATTATATTCTTTGTTAAAACCCACATCACATGATCCCAGAACATCATTTTTTTTAGAACCTAGTGACACGAAAGTGAAAATCGAAATCGAAATTAATTTCAGCACAGAAATCCAATCCTTAAATATAGGGTGTCTCCAATCTTTAGAGTCAAAATTATACAGATGGTAGAGGACCCTAAACTGAGCATTTTGACATTAAGGAACCAGTGGTCGGAAATGCATATCTCAGGAGCTATAAGGTCTTGGTCAAGTAATACATTTGAAGAACATTTCTGCAAACTGTTTTAATTTTTTACACACATAAACAACTTACATTTCATAGCAACTGTTCAAAGTGGTGATCACCAGCCTTGATACATCCAGAACAATGCATGACATTTTGCTCCACTCTCTTAAATAACCCTGGTGTCTGTTGTACAATGAGGCAGGCAGGTAAGAATCTGTTGCCAAGGTGATCATGGATGTGAAGTGGTCAGTGTTAGAACCACATTCCCTTGCAGTCAAGATATTTACAGTTTTATTTCCAAAACAACATACACTTCACAGCAACAACTTAGAGCTCAAAGCAGTTGTTGAAAGTGGCGACCACCTACATATCTCAATACATGCATTGTAACGATGCATGAAATTTTGTAAGCAATAACAAATAAATATTACCATGGAAGCGTCAGGCAGTTGTTTGTTATGGAAATTAAAGCAGCTTACAGAAACGTCCTTCACATACACTTTCAAGATCTCGTGGCGTCCGAAACATCCATTTCCGACTACTGTTTCCTTATGTCAAAATGCTCAGTTTAGAGTCTTCTATCATCTGTATAATTTTGATCCTAAAAGTTCAAGATAGCCTGTATAGCCGTTGGGTGCTAGAACCCCGGAGTACCCACATAGTAGTTACCTACGTAAAATATCACGAAAGGAATATTATGTACAGACATAGAAACAAAATTTGGGCTACCTGCATTTTACAAGTTCCAAATTTTGTTTCTGAGTCTGTACAAATATTGCAAGTCACTGTAGTCAAGGATCTGCCCAAATGAGCACTATTTTAAGCAAAATTCACGACTTAGACGAGGCGTGTTGGTATCGAAATACATCGACGAAGCTTGTGTATCTCGTTCGAACGACGAATGCATTGCTACAACGGCAGGGGCGCTATAATTAACCGAGTGGGGAGTGAATGGGCTTTACCATGTAGATGAAAACCCTTAGCGTCACATCCTCGGTAGTATAGTGGTTAGTATCCCCGCCTGTCACGCGGGAGACCGGGGTTCGATTCCCCGCCGGGGAGGTTGTACTTTTATACTTATTAAAAATCTATTTGATAGAGTATTCAAAGTCATATTGTAGCCTAAATACCGTATACCCTACTAATAAGTAGGGCTAGGATTTTCATGATTTAGAATATTTTTTATAAGGTCAGTGACTTGCTGAACTAATTGTAATGTTAAGACACAGTGGCTGTTAGTTATGGTAAGTTATTATATTATATTATGTTAATTCAATTTAAAGTCACTTCAAATTTAATCTCTGAAACATTGGACACAACTATCAACAATATACCTCTACTAGAAACATCAACAACCAAATTTCTTGGTTTGCATATTAATAATACAATAAATTGGAATAATCATACCAAAGAAATAACCCCCCAACATAGCTCAGCATGCTTCGCAATTAGGTCGTTACAACAATTTCTAAACAGCAGTATCTTAAAGACAATATATTTTGCCTATTTTCATTCCATTATGTCCTACGGAATAATATTTTGGGGAAATTCTGCAGATAGTAAAAATATATTCTTATTACAAAAAGAGCCATTAGAATAATAGTTGGAGCAAAGGCTAGAGAATCATGTAGATTATTTAAAAAAAAAATTAGAGATTCTAACCTTAACAAATCAATACATATACTCTACAATAAATTTCCTCTTATGTAATAAAGAAAATTTTCCAACTAACTCAGCCATACATAGTATAAATACCCGCAGAAGGAATGATTTTCGTACGCCATCATCAAATTTATCATGCTTTCAAAAGGGAGTACATTACATGGCGATAAAAATGTTCAATAGTCTTCCTTAAGACATTAAGAATCATAGCCAAAACCCTGCATTATTTAAGGTAAAACTAAACAAATACTTAATATCTCACACTTTCTATTCTGTAGACGAATTCTTGACATTTCACAGCACTGTGTAAATATTATAATACTATTAAATGGTAAGCATACTACATTGTATAAAATATTATTGTTATTAAGGTATTAATTCTGTACATATTTCATATTTGCATTTTATATGTATTGCATTTTATTGTTAAACGTAAGAATTGGACATGTTCTTTATTCTATGCTATAAAGCAAATGTAAGAATATTATGGAACGAATAAATCTATCTATCTATATGCGCCCAGACAAAATATTGTAGCCACGAAGAAGAAAGACGTCTGATTGAAAATAATTACAATCACTGACCAGTTGATCAGAAGTGGCTAATAAAGCTACATTCTCCGACTAAATTCTAAATCGCCTATATAAAAATACGATTTTAGTTTCAATAATAGTCATCATCATCATTCATGGCTCTACAGCTAGATGTGGGCTCTGGCCTTAATCAGGAGCTCTTTCGATTCCTCCCTATTTATTGCCAATTTGCTAGCATTATCCAATTCTTTATCCCCAAGCTTTTACAGCCACTTTCAATTCCTTCCTCCCACCCTAGCTTGGCCTTCCTCATCTTATTGTTCCTTCCGACTTTACCTTGTTAGGCGATCCTCCTCCATTTTCATCTCTATTTCAATCTGTTGATTTTAATGCATGTTACTACGTCTGGTTAATTATAAAGACTATACATTTCATGACTGTATCTTCGTCTCACAGCCCTTTATCATGTACTGTCATCCTCTGAGGAGTTTAATGCTGAGAGGAATGCGGTTCCGACTAGTCTAGCGCGGTACTGGAGTGGGAGGGAACAGTGACAGCGGCAGTCTGGAAGGAAGTACAATCATACTGAAAACATTCGCCCATTTTACGAGAGCAGTATGCCTATTAGTTTTCTAACGTATTTTTGGCGAGATAGAGATACAACCATTCGTACTTACGTGTTCAGAGAAGGAAAGTATTGTAGAAAATTGTATTTATTTATTTATTATTTATTCTGGTGAAGTTAAGGCTATTACACCACCAGAAATGCAAGTACAATAAAATAAATAAAAATAAAAATCATGATACAACTACAATAATTTAAATGAAAAGAAGATTATACTATACAATTGAGTGATTAGTAGAATTGAATTAAATTTGTAAAGCAATCAATTTAAATATACTGTACTGCTGAACTCACTTGAGAAGTAAAACTATTTGATTTGTATTGTAAAATATCACCAACAAATGATTTTCGCATGACATTATAGGAATCTGTTTTTCACGATACCAATCACACATATTCTAAAATTCCAATAGAATAAAACCAAAAAATTTTCCACAGCATGTTTCCTTAAAAATGACTTGTAACGGTGAAATATTTAATATGAGTAATTCATATAATATTAACATAGCTAATATCAGGGAGATGTTTGAGCAAAAAATTGCAACAATATATTTAATACTAGCCGTACCCGTGCGCTCCGCTGCACCCGTTAGAAATGAATATAAAGTAATTACATAATTAAAATAGGACATTCGATCCAGGGAACATTCGTGTTTCATAGAAGGATAAATCGTTTAATATGTTACTTAATTTAAATTGTATTTAAAATATTAAAATGCCATCATTTTGATCCAGAGACCACTCATTTGATGCAATGAAAATTCCTTTAACATGTTTCTTAATTGTTATTACCAATTATTTTTGGAAAAGCGAAAATTAACAGAAAAATTTTGGCTACAGATTTATTATTATGTTTGTATTATATTATATTATATTGTATTATATTATATTATATTATATTATATTAAGTTATATTATATTATATAATATTATATTATGAAAAAGTGTGTTGATAACGGACGTACTAGAATTAGAAAGTTTTTAATTTGTTGTGGGAGCTCTTGAATCTCAGGAGGAACAACTTTTACAACAGCGCAACATAATCTGCTTGGCTCATTACCCAATTTTTTTGCATTGCATTTATTGCATATGTATTTTAACACGATTCAATTGAGCATAGTTAAAATTTGAATTATAAAATAATGGATTGCTAAGCTAGCGTACTATTACTGCATATTAAATCAATACACTCTCGTTGTTCGTTAATTCTCTGAGATAAAAAATGAATATGTTCATAAACATTATTATAAGAAATACAGGAAATGAATATACAGAATAACCTATCACGTTTTCTGTGCATAAGAAGCTATTTTAGTCTTACCTGTCCTCAATTCACTCACAAGTTACTGTAATAACATTATAGCATTATGTCCATCCAGAGAAACTACACTTTCCAATGATGAAATAATAATTAATTATACAAATCGGTTAATTTACCTTCCGATATTACTTCATACAAGCACAGAAACATTGTCTGTAGGCTATGTTTCATAGCTTTCGATTGTTGTGTCCAAGGCCCCTTATAGACGAAGTCATTTGTTTTTTATTTCAATACACCGCCTTAGATGGCAGTTATTTTAATTTTAAAACTCATTTATCTCATTAAATATCAGTCCTATCAAAATTTTTCAGAGACTAAAACTTATCAGAAATCATTTTTAAAGAACTTTTGTTACGTAACATATTTCACAAAAATCAATAATAAGCGAGATATTTCGATTTATTTAATTCAGGCCCCCTTATAACTCCCCCCTTTAAATAACGTATTTTGAATGCCATATAACCTATAATCTAAGTTACAACGAACTTAATTTATATTCCAATTTTCATCGAAATCGGTTCAGCCATTATCGCGTGAAAAGGTAACAGACAGACAGACAGACAGACAGACATACAAACAAAAATTTCAAAAAAGCGATTTTCGGTTTCAGGGTGGTTAATTATATATGTTAGTACCAATTATTTTTGGAAAATCGAAAATTACCAGAAAAATTTCGGCTACAGATTTATTATTAGTATAGATATTAATAACAAAACCATATTGGCCTAGGTAAACAATATGTATATGAAATATTCACACACTACTACAAACTGAAGACTGCATATTTTTGGACGATTAATACTTCCCACTCCGCTCGGCTCGGCTTGGCTGTAGCAACAAAAGAATCTACCTGCAACCCCCCGCACCGATGACAAGAATACCTCAGGTCCCAGCTCCAAACTCGTCGGAGGAAGACAGTACTGCTCTGAAGATGCATCTGGGAATTCTTTTTTCAAACAATGCTAGTGAGTCTGTATCTGTTTTGCTGTGTCCAGGTCTCTGAAGCGTATGTGGCTCCTGGTATTGGGAGAACTTTATATAGCTGTAACTTGGATTGGCTTGAGATAAGGCTTGATTTCATATGCTTTTTAAGTCACGATAACATTTGTTCGCAGAGACAATTCTTTTACGGACCTCAGTCATTACTAATGTTATTCTGGCAGTTGATTTCAGATTCTAAATATGTAAAGCTACAGACTCTTTGAAAAGCGTAACCACTTATCCCAATCTTGTCAGGGCTGTTCCTGCAGATAGGCTATTCTTTAACACAGACATGTATTTTGTTTTATTTCATTTCCAATAATATTATCAATGTTATAAAACTGGCAAATTCTCTAAATAATAGGTATTCATAACAGCTGTTTAAAATTGTTAAACTGGCAACACTTATAACCAGTTTTTTTTTTGTCATAATTCACATCAAAACACAGCTAACACGGTAGTGTGTTAGATAAGCCCTCTTAGGAGCCGAACCTGTATAGATTTATAGTCCAATTCCCCGATTTCTGGAAAGAAAATAAGAATTTCATCAACGTGTTAAAAAGTCAGCAAAATGAAGACAATCGTCTCATATACTTGTACTAGATCAAAATGCAATGGCAGCGGTGGGATTCGAACCCACGCCTCCGAAGAGACTGGTGCCTTAAACCAGC
Source organism: Periplaneta americana (assembly GCF_040183065.1). NCBI lineage: Eukaryota > Metazoa > Arthropoda > Insecta > Blattodea > Blattidae > Periplaneta > Periplaneta americana. The sequence goes on from NC_091130.1 coordinate 149,387,749, forward strand.
GCCTTAGACCGCTCGGCCACGCTACCACATTGTGACTTGTTCTTACATAGATAGTGTTATCGATCTAGCGAACTTCTACTCCATATCTCCAAAGTCGTGAAAGATCTCAAATTGCTACGTTCTTAGCAAAGCTAATATGCATCCTATGGTTCACAAAGTTCTCCTGGGTCTTTCCACTTCGTGAGTTATCTCCTGCAGTTCTTCGATGAATTTCTTTTCTTCTTTGATTCACTCCATCATCAGATTGGTAACACTTAGGGCCATATTCATAGACATTCTTAGCGCGGACTTCCTGTGGATGATCAGCGAACTAACGTTTTTCGTATTCATAAACCAGTGTTAGCGATATGATGTGATATGAATCCTGTAGAAGTAACCAGTCGATAGCCGGGGCTAGTTTAGCACGCTCGTAGCACGGGCTAGCGAAATGTCTATGAATAGCACCCTTAATATTTTACCTTATACTAGCTGAAGGCAGGGGCGGCCCGTCCCTATGTGCTACAGTGCTACAGCACAGTGATAATTTTTGCTCAAATAATGTACTTGTAATACCATAGTATCTGATCTGTCATATAACAATTTCCCGTGGTTATATTCATGACGCATTATCGAGTGTTTAGTCTTCGCTCTTCGCTCTTTGGTGCCTCAGGGGGTTCGTTGTGATACTCTGAACTTCATATGAAATTGCAGACAGTTATGCGCATGTGCGAAGCTGACATCACTGCTCTAATTGGCTATTTTTACGCGGGAAAGTGCTGTAGTCAGCTTCAGCACAACACAGCTTGGAGATTGCAAAAGTAAAGCGTAACGAAAGAATGCTTGTTTGTAGAAGAACTCGGAACTATTTACAATGTATTTGGTAATTCAAATATCAGACTGCTGCTGCCATCTACCTGTAGGCCTATGAGGTTCCTCCTGAATCAGCTAGCAAGCGACGGAAAATGGAATCTCAGAAAATTGAAGCCAAGGAAGTATGTGACTGTATAATTCAGGAAACTACTTACCGTTTCCAATTTTTAAGCTACCTAGACGCAACAAAATTGTTAAACAGCAAAATTTTTTAGAATTTTTCGTATAATTTTCGTGAACGCGAACTTGAAGTTGCTGTCAACAGCTATACTATACTGGCCAAAAGAGTGTTAAAGACACAACTTGGAGTTCTATACGGAAAACCCGACTTCCAAATAATATAGATGTCTGTTCAATTGTTACAATACATAGTCTCCAACAATTTACAGGATCCATTCCGTGAAGTAACGAAATTGTTAAATATTTTGGTTACAACACCAATGGCCACTGCTGAGCCAGAAAGATGTTTTTCTTGCTTGAAACCCATAAAAACGATTTTTAAGGAACACTATGTCCCAGGATCGCCTCACTGCTCTTGCAGTACTGTCAATAGAAAAGAGTATGATGTCCAAGATGGAGGGGTTTAACACCAAGGTAATTGACAAGTTTTGCAGCAGGAAGGAACGTCGTATGGACTTTATATTTCGTCACTAGGCGAGTCTCAAATTAAGATAAAATTAATACATAAAAGTGTATATAGTAGGCAGATATAGAGATTGTAGCACACTCATTATTTTGACCACCAGCCGCTACTGGTTGAAGGACTTCCGCTTCGGCTACGAAATTAAACATGTTAACAGGTCCCCTTATTATCCTTCTCCTACAGTTTGCCATGGCTACAAGTAATACACCTTCTTTCTTGTTCACTTAATCGTATTTTACTTCCTTTATCAAATTTGTGGCAGATTCGCGATTCATTGACATATTACTATCACTATCAATCAATTCATTTCCTGTCCAATGTCACACAGTAGCGGATCGTGGGTTTAAAGCGAGTTGGGGTGAAAAAATTGAATGTCAGTCGTATCATTTATCTCTTACTTTACTACCGACGGTATGTTGTATATAAATTCTACTCTCTCGTCCTTTATTTTGTTGCAGTAAATTCTTCTGTTCTTGAAATGCAAGATATTGTGTACCATTTCATTTTGTTGCAAATGCAACAACGTATGATTATCGATCCGTATAAGAACCCAGAACCTTTACCTACATGAACTTAAATCTACGTCAAACTAGTTAGAATATTTTACTTTTCTTGCATAAAAAAGGAATTAAAATGTAGCAAAATTTGGCCCGTGGGGGGATCGAACCCACGACCTTCGCGTTATTAGCACGACGCTCTAACCAACTGAGCTAACAGGCCTGACGAGAAATTTTGCTTTTAGTACTTTTTAACTTCGCTCTAGAATATGCCATTAGGAAAGTTCAGGATAACAGGCAGGGTTTGGAATTGAACGGGTTACATCAGCTTCTTGTCTATGCGGATGACGTGAATATGTTAGGAGAAAATACACAAACGATTAGGGAAAACACGGAAATTTTACTTGAAGGAAGTAGAGCGATCGGTTTGGAAGTAAATCCCGAAAAGACAAAGTATATGATTATGTCTCGTGACCAGAATATTGTACGAAATGGAAATATAAAAATTGGAGATTTATCCTTCGAAGAGGTGGAAAAATTCAAATATCTTGGAGCAACAGTAACAAATATAAATGACACTCGGGAGGAAATTAAACGCAGAATAAATATGGGAAATGCGTGTTATTATTCGGTTGAGAAGCTCTTATCATCCAGTCTGCTGTCCAAAAATCTGAAAGTTAGAATTTATAAAACAGTTATATTACCGGTTCTTCTGTATGGTTGTGAAACTTGGACTCTCACTCTGAGAGAGGAACATAGGTTCAGGGTGTTTGAGAATAAGGTGCTAAGGAAAATATTTGGGGCTAAGCGGGATGAAGTTACAGGAGAATGGAGAAAGTTACACAACACAGAACTGCACGCATTGTATTCTTCACCTGACATAATTAGGAACATAAAATCGAGACGTTTGAGATGGGCAGGGCATGTAGCACGTATGGGCGAATCCAGAAATGCATATAGAGTGTTAGTTGGGAGACCGGAGGGAAAAAGACCTTTAGGGAGGCCGAGACGTAGATGGGAGGATAATATTAAAATGGATTTGAGGGAGGTGGGGTATGATGATAGAGACTGGATTAATCTTGCACAGGATAGGGACCGCTGGCGGGCTTATGTGAGGGCGGCAATGAACCTTCGGGTTCCTTAAAAGCCATTTGTAAGTAAGTAAGTAAGTTTTCTGTATCCTGTAGTCTGGCGCCGCTACAACGTTTCATTCTCGTATTATCCTGAAGGGAAGACTACTCGTAACTGCTAGGTCCATCAGAGAGATCCTGGCTAAACTAGCTGCCTTTCGCATGCCTTGCATATACAAATGTGCTACATGTTAGGTTAGGTTACTTAAGGCTTTTGGTATGACGTTTATATACGACATATTCAGACCCCACTATAGTCAATTGGCTTGTCGTCAGCACGACACCTCATCCTGCTCAAGGTTTTCCCGTGATTTTCCTTGAGTAATAAGACAAATGTCCGGATGAGCCCTAAAAGAAATGGGCCACGGACCACTTACCTTCCCCCACTCTTTCTCTTCTACTATCACAAAGAACTTGCTAATTTCTTAGATAACAACCCTGTATTATGATAACAAGGGAAATAAATATACTGTAAGTTCACAGGGCTAACGGCTTCGAAGCTGGGTACCTGGTTCTAATGAAGTGCAGTGGTAGCAATTTAAAACATGGGGGCATGAGATAGTTACTCTGTCTGCCATAAAAATTCACTTCAATTAAATCCCCAAGATAAAAAAAGTTTATATACGAATCCGTGACAGGTTAGATTAGGTTATTTAAGGCTTTTGGTATGCCTTTTATACAGAGTAAACCATAAAAAATTCTGCCAACTTCCAAAAAAATACTGGTGGTAGTGTATAAATAATTAAAGAAAGAAGTCGGTTTTCCTGTAACTGTCATGGTTTTCCCAGAAAAAAAAATGTTTTGAGTCTAACGTTTTTGGAAAAGAGAAGAGACAGTCATTATTTAAGTTACTTTGCCGGTATGTACGCTTAAGCAGTCGTTTGTTTCTCTGTTGTATATTGGCTTGTGTTGGGTGTTGGATGCAAGGTAATTTATTGATTTACTTTGCTAATAATTATTGTTATATAAAATATAATATAAACAGAAAAACTTTAACTCGCCCCTGAAAGAGTAGGACTCGTGCTCAGGGGCGGATTCCTGAATTGAAATTAAGAAGTATGTAATACAATTTGTCTTATGTCTACTACGCAATTTAAATTTATAATTTTTCAATTGGTAATAATATTTACGTTCAGTCGAAATGTAAACGAATAAATAATTAAACTACTATCAATCTTAAAAACATGATATTTTACAAATTTAAACTGAAATTACAAGAAATAATGAATTTCACTTGATATTTTGTTCAGTGGACCAATTTGTACTGTCCATATAGCCTAAGTTTGGCAGTTACATTATGTATACGAATTAGTGACAGGTTAGGTTAGGTTAGTTTAGGCTTTTGGCATGTCTTGCATATACACAAAATTGTCTAAGAATGTGCTCTTTTTTGCTGTCCGACTTCCTTGGTAATGCTATTGTAAAGATTTACCAAAAATGTGAGTAGGCTATATGATCGAAGTCTTCAAGGTAAGACTATCGTTATTATTATTATTATTATTATTATTATTATTATTATTATTATTATTATTATTATTTAGGTTAGCTTAGCTTAGATGACGTCAAGGTCCTCTATCCCGGTGATCTACGTGAATATGAAGATGAAACAGCAAATAAGTGCAGGATTTTCAAACGCTGGGCAAAGACGGGTGATTTTTTGTTTACTGATGTTGTCAGTACTGGTCTGGGTAATACGCTAGTGTAATGTCGCCAGGGCTGGGTAGTATTTGAAATACATTTGTATTTTGTAATTTGCAAGGATTTTAGAAAGTATTTTGTATTTTGTATTTAAATACATAAAATTGATGTAGGCCTGTTTTGTATTTCAAATATCCAAAATACTTTCTTCTTCTTCTTCTTCTTCTTCTTCTTGTCCTTCAAGTTTTGGATTTGTATTTGAAGAATGAACTTCTGTCTTATTTGGCTACCCATTTCAGATGTGCTAGTCATACACTTAGTTTTCTTGTCACAACTGATTTCCATAATGCCATAAAGAAACCTCCAACAGCATCAAGGATCCATCACCCAACACTTGCTCAATGTTCAGCATTATGGAATGCGTCTAGGAGACCCAAATCCTCAGAAATTATATCAGATGTCTTGAAATATTCATTAAAGCTTCCTTGCTGAACTCAATGGACTTCTCTTTATAGCTCAATCTCTCAAATATTGAAATTCAAACATGATATAAACAGTATATGTGAAAAACTGGGGTTGTCAACCTTCAAAGATGTTGAGTTTTAGTACCTTGAAGGATACTGTGTAGTTCTCAAACCCACTGCCATAGCCCTTGATTTAATGCAAAATGAGAAGACGTGCTATTACGGCCAACTTCTATTCACATTAATTTCCCTCAAAAACAGATTACATATTATGTTATCTAGTAATCTACGCCATCTATTTGAAATAACGCCAATCCTAATGAGTTCGCTTTCATCAAGATTTAAAGCGATGTTTGATCTGACCGTAGAAGCAAATTGAGTTATTTTTGTAGCTTGTTTCCACCCATTTAAGATGAGATGGCTACCTGACACTGCCTCACCAAATGATAAGAAGAGGATACAGAATATTTGTGTGAAATCAGCTGAACAGTTCTCTGCTACACCTTTGGTCGAGACGATGAAAACAATTTTTATGTTTTCAACTCAAGTACAACAGACTTTGAAAATCAAAAAGAAAAGAACTTGTCTACTGCGGAGTATGAGCTCATACAATTCTTCAATGGCAAAGGGACAACCCTGTGCTCTCGAGAGAATTACCCAACAGTAAAACAAGTTTTTATAAAGTATAATACAAGTTTGTGTTCCTCTGCGCCTGTAGAAAGACTGTTTTGTTTTGCAGGATTTATTTATTCACCAGCAATGGGATCCTTACCTGATGAACTTCTTGAGAAACTGGTTTTTTTGAAAGGGAGCAGTAATTATTCATATGTAGCACAATTTCATTGTTGACTGGGAAAAGGAAGAATGTTCAGTTACAGTGTTTATATAAAACTTCGAGATAAAAATAATTTTAATGTTAATATAATATTTCAGATTTTCGGTAATATTCTTATTTCTTTATACATACTAGGTTCAAAAAGTTCCCGGAATTTGCTAGCATCATAGAAACAACGTACCTTAAACACTATTCTACAGCATTCCCTTCAAAATAGTTGCCTTCCGCAACAACACACTTTTGCCAACGCGTGTAGAGTTCCTGGAAGCAGGCCTGGAAGCCATTTTGTGAAACCCGTCTTAGTGCTCTCGTCGCGTTTGCGATAACCTCTTCAGCATTGAATTTCCGTCCTTTCAGATGACTTTTCAGACGGGGAAACAGAAAGTAATCAGGTGGTGAGAGATCAGGAGAGTATGGTGGGTGATCCAAAGCAGTTATGTTGTGCCTGGCAAGAAAATTCTTTACAATAATTGCGCGATGAGCAGGTGCATTGTCATGCATAAGGAACCAGTTGTTTTCTACCCACTTTTCTGGACGTTTCCTTCTCACTGCGTCCCAGAGGCGACGGAGGGTTTCTACGTACAATTATTTCGTTACAGTACGACCTTCTGGAATGAACTCATGGTGCATGAGACCCTGAGAGTCGAAGAAAACTTCCAACATAACTTTGCTTTAAGTGTGCTTAAATGCGACAGGCTCATGTCAGTAGATTTACTGGCATGTGAAAGAACTCCTGCGGGACAAAATTCCGGCACATCCGGCGATGCTGATATAACCTCTGCAGTTGCGAGCGTCGTTAAATAAAACATAACATTTAAAATAACTTTGCCTTTGGAAGTGTCCCTAGGAAATTTTTGCTTCCGAGGAGATGTTTTCGATTTCCACTCAGATGACTGTCGTTTAGGGACTGGGTCGTACAAGTAGCACCAGTTTCATTTTGTTTAAGAAATCACCATCTTCATCAGCCATACTGATCATGTCCCCAGCAAAACACAGAACTTGATGTTTGTACTTTGCTCTGTGGACATAATTACAAAATGCGACGAACAAACAAAACACTATGATAAACAATTGCCTACAACTCAAAACCAATAATTGCCATTATCAGCAAACTTTAAGGAAATGACATCATGAATGTTACCAACAAAGCAAATGTATAATATCCCTTGTTATATATCAATACGAAAAATGGTAGTAAAATTCCGGGAACTTTTTGAACCTAGTAGTATATTGCATCGGGTATTTGAAATACAAATATATTTTGAGTATTTGAAATACAATGTATTTTGGCTAATTTTTTAAAAGTATTTTGTATCTGTATTTCAAATACTATTCTTTGAAGTATTTTATATTTGTATTTGAAATACTTGAATGCCAATATTTTGCCCAGCCCTGAATGTCGCATGTACAATGAAAGTTATATTACGAAAACTGTGTGCTTTTTCATTATTATTTGTTCTGTTTCACTATTTTTGAGTGCTTATTCCACTAATACAAATGATGTGTTCTTTACATTACATCGCATCGTGTGTTTTACATCCACACGTTTCCTTATTTCACTACAAACCACAAGATTTCACCTCCATTACGACGCACCACTCATTTCAAAAGTAATTTACTACATTCTAGAACAATTTTCCTTTCTTCAAAATATCTCTTTAAAATCCGTAAGTTTTCAACTCCATCACCACAAAAACACAAAAAATCCCTTATAAATTCAACGATTTTCACTTCCGAAATCACCAGAACTTCTTGTGCGCTAGTTTCACGGAAGGTCAGGCGGAATTATGCTGATGTCTGACTTGGAAAAACGAGAAAACCCACAGAAGAACCGTACGTGACACTGCAGACTTTGTAACGAAAAATTGAAGGTCTCACAAGAACTCCAAGTTCTTTCATCATTGCACGCACTCACTTCCTTCCCGTAAAATACGACACTCAAAATAATGTAAGCGTACTTTATGTAAGTGTATATCAACGAAAGCTGACGCGCTGAATCAGAGCTAAGTGATCTGTTACTTGTTCATGTCACTTTACGAATGACGCAGCTTTAAGAGAAACCTGTTTCCAGGCGTACATCTATTAGGCCCAATTGTATAAAACTCCCTGACTAAAGATCAACTTTGATCGAAGATCGAAAAGTGGACCGAGTTCAGACACTTCTTCTATTGTATAAAACTTTTCTGCGATCAAATTACCTTGGTTCAAATGCAATCTAAGTTCACGTGAAAAGGATTTGGCAACATCGAATAAACAGGTGAAATACGTGATGCGCGGACCATGTTATACAGGTTTGTTCAGTGTTGCCAATCTAGCGACTTTAACTCTTTTTCAGCAACAATTTCTTTTAACTTTTATATTGCTTAAATAGGGCTTTAGTGACCTTTTTAGCACCCCATAGTGACAAAATTTAATCTTTCTTTGTTGATAATGAGAAATCTAGCGACTTTACGACTACTGTTTGGCGACTTTCCGTACACACTGTTGGAGACACTGTTTTTTTTTTTTTGTACAATGTAAATAATGGCGGACAATAAGAAGAAGGTTGAATGTTCTCCAAGTTGTTATCATGTTATGGTGTTTGATACTGCTAAACATAATAACGCTTTATAAAACGACAATTTTCGTTTAGTAATACAGTTAATTGAATATTTATGAATGTACCTATCATATCCATTAATCATTAATGGTTGTTATAAACATAATATAATTATAGGTTATGTTATTTGATACTGCTGAACACGATAGAGCCTTATAAAATATAACAATGTTTGTGTATTAAGGCAAGAAATTGAAGGAAATATATATAAATGTACCTAACATATCTATTAATATTAATAATAATCACTGTCACTCGTATATTTCAAACAGAAAAGAATATAACTGAACTTGGATCATCTAACTTAATCGGAGAAATTTCTTCAGTCAAAGTTGACTTTAGTTTGAGACAAATTAATCTCAGATTAGACTTTATACAACACAAAATTCCAAGTTCAGCTGAAACAAGGATCAATTTAACCTCTGATCTAAGATTAAATGGTTTATACAATCGGGCCTTAGAAGTGTTATTTTTCGACAGCTGATTAATGATGCAATGTATTTGAATATGCATATTTAACTGTGTTTGCACAAATATCTGAAATCTAAACATAACAAAAAAGTACAAAATTAATAAAGTAATGAAAGCTAATAAAGTTTTCATTATTTTGTACTAGAAATTGTTTAACAAAAGATCTGAAATTTAGGTGCAGAAAAGTTTGGCCCGTGGGGGGATCGAACCCACGACCTTCGCGTTATTAGCACGACGCTCTAACCAACTGAGCTAACGGGCCCCACGGAGACCTGATGTTTTGTATCAATACTTGTTATTCGGCGCGATATGGTATTTCACGCACGTGTTTCGATAATATTTGTATACAGGAAATTATACAGCATTATTACACCAGATTCTCTTTGTTCAAACAAGTAGGGACAAATGGAATTAAGATAAAACGTTATCTTATTACCATCCTAAAGAAATTACATTCTATTGTCTATCTCGGTGCTAAAAATACTTTCTATTTCAGGTTATTAAGTGCCGCCATTTCTAAAAAAAAAATACATTAGCAGTAGGCTACTTCCTTATTCGAAAAAAAAGACAAATACTAGCAGTCCATTTTCTTTGCATAAACTTTAGCGTTACATAATACCGAGTTAGAACGGAACTATCAAAGGTATGGAATTGTATATAACATGTTTCAGCAGGTTTCTGTAGTGTAATTAGTAAACTCGATAGCTGTAGCATGAAGTGTTCGTGGTGTCATTAGATTTATAAAATGTCTTGTGATGTACCTTCAGAGAAAGGAACGTTTGCAGTACATAATATTATTTGAATCACTGTGACATTTCCCTTATCGAAACGGAATTTCTAATGCTTCTATAGATTCTTATAAGAGATCATAAAAGTATAATAACATATAGGCCTACTGTAAATATTGCAAATTTGCAATTGAGTTAAGATTCTGCCCATAAAAGAGCGATATTTGAAGCAAAATTTTGTCTAGTACACTGACCAGATTTTTTTGGTCCAGCAGGGGACATCGGCAATTTCAAGAAAAACCACAAGCGCTTACCTAATCACTCTCTGTTAAAATGTTATAGGAAATACATGTAAACAGTAAATACAATGATAGAACTTTGCACACTAAATTTGTAGAATATCTTAATTTTCTTAGTTAATGCATAAACAGACGTAACTTCTATAGGCCTACATACATAATCATAGTCACTAAGAATTCAATTTCAGTACTGACGCATGCATGAAAGTCTTTCACATAATATTGTACACTCTGAATACTAACACATTTTACGAGTACTTGTTTGAAGAATATAAATTTTTAAGGATCTGTTCATTCCCATACAGCTTCACACTAAGTTCTTCACATGAGAAACGAAAGTTTGTTTTCACTTTTAAGAAAGCTTTAACTGTTTCAAATTTTTATTCTTTACTTTTCATCAGTTCAGATTCAGTTCATTGTGTAGAAAAAAAAAAGTCTTTCGAATGATGAATTACTGACTGGAAGACACATGATTAATGACGGTATTTTGAGAAGATTTGAAAATGAATTGAATTTTTTTTTTTTTGAAATGTTGAAAAACAGACAAAGATGCTATGTTCTTCTCAAAGAGTGCAGAATATCTCATACTGTGCTCGCCGGTTCTTCTGTCTGAAATGTGCAAGAATTGCAGCAGTTCCAGTAAAATGTTATTGAAACAAAATCAAAGCTTCTGGGCACAAAATTAATTTCCGCGGACAAAAACAGGGACATTTGCTACCCGGGGACAGCAACTCAAAACCAGGAACTGTCCCCGGAAATCGGGGACGTCTGGTCAGCCTACTGTGAAGGCGATGTATGTCTTGAGTCCGATGCGTTAAGATATATGTAGGAAAAGGACTCAACTGAACTTAAAACGGTTCATGATGATGATGATGATGATGATTATGATGATGTGTAAAAAGGTTCATAGGGGAGCTATGACATTAAAACTATTAGGTCTATATTTTTATACCACCTAGTTGAGAACATTCCTTGCCGCATCCTCGGTAGTATAGTGGTCAGTATCCCCGCCTGTCACGCGGGAGATCGGGGTTCGATTCCCCGCCGGGGAGGTTTTTGTTTTGTACTCACACTTTATTTTCCTTAACAAAATGTTACGATTTTTATATTCTTATCAGATATACTGTGCCGATCTAGCAAGTTTTTGTAATATCTGAAAAGTGCAGTTGTCAAATTGAAACTCAAATAGGCCTACGTACTTCTACAAAAAAAAAATCTGAGGAATAGTTTCAACGGTAACGATTTCAGAAAGTTATTCATAGACAGTGAAAGTTACTTCCATATGTGATTCCTGTAGCTACATAAATTGACTACACATTTGGAACCCTCTCTATAATATACAATACATTTTTCTGAAAATTGTCTTCTTATTGAGAAACTTTTATTTACTTTATGTACAGAGAATGGCTTTAATATGGTGGATTTAAAAAAGAAAAATTGCTTCAAAATACACTTTGATGTGAGAAAAATATATTACATAAACTTTTATGTGCATTTATGACCTTTCTAAAGATCTGGGACAAAAAGTTTTTAAATTACACTAAAATTTAATTGCAATTTTCCGTAACTTTAATTGTTTATTGTACTATAAATATTATATATCTTCGAAACTATGAATGCTACATTTATGGTATTTGGTACACACATTCTTTAGGCTATTAGGAAACTTTTCTCTGTAATAGAAATATGTTATTTTGGTGCATTTGGAAAATATGCCTCCATATTTCTATTAAAGTGTCTCTAAAATTCTTTCTTAAATTGTAATTGTTTGTTTTAAAATTATGAAAGCCACTATCAAAATTATGAACTAGACCAGGCCTGCAGAACTGTAGCTCTTGAGAGCGACTGCTTTCCTCCCCTCTTTCACCCCACCCACCTTTTCTACCCGTGCGGTCACGGCGTTCTAGTTACTCTCGGCTGCATCAACATTCATTGTCGGGGCGGAAGTCGATCATCCCCAATAGAAGTGGAGTCAGGCTGACGTCATAGTTCCCCTACTTTGCGAGTTATGCAGGCCTGAACTAGACATACATTAGTCTCATGTGGAGTAAATATTAGTCATGTTTCTTAACTAGTATGAATGTTTGGTAAAGCAAACGTGACAATGGGCTTGTTTTGCAGTCTGTATTGACACAGGCATCAAAGGTTAGATGACTTACTATTTACATTTCATAAGCTAGTGGCCAATATGCTGAAATACATTGCAGCTCTTGAGGTTGCAAGCAAGGGAGCGAAGAGATCAACAATTTGGTCAGGAGGGAAAAATTTCCGAAAAAATGGAAGAAAATATTTTCCTTCTCTTTTCACTAAGTGGAGCTAAGATAGTGAATTATCAATCCCGTTGCAATCGTATTAAAATTAATTTTAGTATGGACAAGTATATTATTTTTCTGTGATTCAGATTTACATCTGGAACTCAAATTATAACCATGCCTTAATTTCAGTGTTCAGATTTGAGTCCAAGCGAATAAATTATTACTTCGAATGGTGGAAGAGAAACATAAAATTAAATTTTATATAATCTGGGTTTGTAAGTGCTTATTTCAAAACTTTCACGTCACTTATCACTTTTGATCATAAAGTCCCCAAGAATAGAATTAAGAATCAACCTAGTTCCATTTGTTTAACAAAATTGAAAGATCTTCAAAGCAAGAAGTGAGACATAAAACTTAATGAAACAAGAGCACAGAAGAACTGAAATGCACTTCAGAGAACGTGTAATTAACCTTCTTAAGAAGATAAACACTTTTAGGTGAAATACGACTTCTACAAAATGAAATGAAAATGCGCTGTTGTGAGGCGAGATGTTGAAAGATTCGGTCAGAGGGGACAAGGATCCCTTGTAGCAAAAGAGGTGAGAAGCGAATAGATTCACTGTCTGCGACGCAGGATCCTTAAATAATACAAAACGAAAGGTCTATAAAATTGAAGCTCTGAAATGTTCTAATTGCGATGTATGAAGAATTTGCTGCGTTGTAAATATTACTGCGCTTGCTAAAAGACAGATATCTTAAATTAAATCCTACCAAGAGGTCACACATAACGTACGGCTTCTTTGAGAAGGAAGGAAAGCAGAGGAATATAAAATAGCTTCATAACGTCCGATCGATTAATTCCCTAAGAAAAATTCTTACAGGTGATTCCTACATTCGGATATGAAAGTATTGTAGTTGTCCAATATAACATTCGGTTATTCTATAGAGTAGAAAGGTTGTGAAATTCTCTAGCTATCCGTGCAGTATATTGTAGTTGTCATGAGAAATCACGATCATATAAATTCCCATAAATTGTGTTCATCCTTTAAATTCTATTCTGCCATATACAGGCTGATTAATGAGGATTTACCGTCATTTACGGAGTTTATTTTCGAAGACATTCTGAACAAAAAATGTCATATAAACATGTATCCTGATCTCAATATTTTCAAAGTTATATTAATTCGAAGTTGTTAGTAAAATACCTTTTTCTTTAGTTTTAAGGGTAATAATGAAGGTAATAATTTAGTGTTATAAATAAATTCTTTAAGGAGGGAGGTACACCATTGACCTGCAAAAAATTAGTGAAATTATTTTTTTTATATCTCAGCGACTATAAAAGCTAAATGAACAAAACTTTTCATGCTCAATATATATACATTACTTTTATAAAACACTATTCAGAGTATTAAAATAGCTAATAATTACCTGTAAAAATAATGTCAAATTTTCATTAATTTTTTTACAGCCGTAAAGCATTTACTTAATAAAATATGTAATTATTTAAATATCTTTATGCTCGACCATGCCGAAATGTAGTAATTATACACCTGGTAGCAGTCCTTTAATGCATGTCATTAAAGTACACCTATTCATTAAAGTTCAGGTTTTCGATTATTCTCGGATATGCAATCGAAAGATAACGAGGGAAACGTCACGGAGGCTGGAAATCCAATACTGTCGCAGAAGGTTATGTTCTGTTACTATAATAATTAGCGTTAATTGTAAATAATATTCAAATAAATTCAATTTGTCATCTCGTTTTTCAATTCTAAATCAATTTCCAGGTTATACCAAAATTAGTTCATGTTATTCTCTACATCAAGGTCAATGACATTATTGTTCCTCGGAAAAAAATCAATACTTTCGCGTCTGCGCACATCTCACACGAGCTATGCACAAGGTCACTTCCCATCTTGAGTCAGATACAAATAAAATGAATACTTCTGAATAATTTCAAGTTAGAAATATGGTCGAGCATAAAAAGTCGTATGAAACTTGCCTATAATGGTAATTAAGACGCTCGTATGAAAATTATGAAACTCGCTTGCGCTCGTTTCATAAACAAACATACTTGCGTCTTAATTACTATCATTATAGGCTCGTTGCATAATGTACTATTATGATTATTTTACTGGAATGTTTTAAAGACCAACATCAACAACTTAGTCTAGGATCTATTACACATTCCTTCAGGAAATATATTTTTCTTAATAAAATTTGTTAGAAAATTTAATATTGAAGGTAACGATTAAAAAAATATTTCTTGACTATGTTATTGATATACGTCTTTAAAATATTTCAGTAAAAGAATCGTGAAGATAATTAATTGTATATTTTATTATGTAAATACTTTACGGCTGTTAAAATATGCAAATTTGATATTATTTTTACAGGCAATTATTCGCTATTTTAATATTCTGAATAGTGTTTTATGAAGTGTAATGTATGTATATTAAGCATGAAAAGTTTTGTTCATTTGGCTTTTATAGTAGCTGAGATATAAAAAAATAAATTTAACTAATTTTTGCAGGCCAATGGTGTACATCCCCCTTAAAATTACGTTATACACCTACATCACATATTTCAAGAATTTGATACTACATCCTTTTTTTCCGGAGAGGACTTCATTATTCCTGATAGGATTTCTACCGTAAGTCGTGGTGTCAGTCTCACTGCGTGAATGAATAAGTTAATTAGTGAGGGGGAAGGGAAAGGAGAGGAGATACATTTCAAAGGTCCGCGATCATCCTATTTGAATGGATTGGCGGCAATTCAAGTCTTTCGTCAGTTACCTGCCTTATTCGATTAATTTTATAAAAAAAAAAAAATGCGATGTTGTTGTGCTCCTAGAATACGATGTGATATAGTCGTAATAGATTCTCGCTGTATTCTGAACCAGCGCAGAGGTGTGAATTACATTTGTGGATTTGACAAAATATGAAGATGTGATCACTGAAGACCTGCAACACGACTTGAACCAACATATAAGATATTACTGCGACAACCACACTCAGTGACAGTCGTCCGTCTGTTATCTCGTCTTATTTCTTTTTTTTTTTCTGGAAGCTTCGATTGTCAGATTATTACATAAATAAAGATAATATGTGACACGTGCGTGATATACACGTGGTAATAATCTTTAATCAATCAGCTTACAAAATGATACAGAACGGTAGAGTAAAAATTAGGTTTCGCACATGATACATGATGAACATGAAGTGTTTCCCCGATTATAAACATACTGAAAAACTACGCCAGATATAGGGACTTGGTTTTCAGCAAAAGATACCTGAACCGTCAGAGTTTTCATGGACATACCTCAACATGTGCTCCGTTTGTTTTCCGGAGAACATCAGATCGAAACCCGATTTCATGCCATGTTTTTGCCAACGTCTTAATTTTCTGACCCCAAAATCCCAACAGTGTGTCTGTTGACTTTTGTTTTGCGGTATTCGAAAATACCGGATAAATACGGATTTTATCGATAATTTTAGTGGGATACGGTCTCTAGTTTTAATTATTTGCCTTACATGTAAGGGCCTGATTTTCTTGATAACAATTATAAAAGTGGAAAAATTCTAGTAGTTTTTTCCTTTCAGGCATTTATATATATATATATATATATATATATATATATATATATATATATATATATATATATGCATATATATCATAATTAGGCGAAATAAAGCCGCAACATATCGCAAAATTAGTTTGTTTGAGCGAAATATGTCGGTTACTATGAAATAAGACCACTTTATTAAGAAAAGTAAGAAATGTATACAGAAAAACGTGATTCAGTTTCTTTCTCTTTTTTGCTCCCCTTTTTAGGTGTTTTGTACAATATTTCCGTTCTGAAATACTTACAAATATGTTGTGTGTTGCTATGATACGCGTAGTTAATTTGTCTGCCTCTTATTAGCGTTCATATCTCTGGGCTTTCTCTGTGTTTGACATTATCATTACATTTTACAACATGCATACACCAAAATACCGACTGCCGTACAATTCTTCATGCGGGTAATGTTGCAACTATGATAGGTGAGTGTTTGGGAACACAATGCTGAGAACGTTGTATTCTGTTTATTGTAACAATGCAAATAGGCATCATAAATACATTTTGATAATGAGAAATATGCGTTAAAATGGCTATTCATTTCACGAATTAGCCATCGAAAAACAAACAGGAGTTTCATTTCACCAAAATATCACTCCTCTATTTGTATGTAATGTTTTTATTTGCAAAACAAGATGTGGCGGTGATGATGATGATGATGATGATGATGATGATGAATGTGTTGTAGTGGTAGTGGTGACAAATAACGACAGTGATGATGGCGTTGATAATTACGCTAAACTTTCATACATTTCGGCAAGTAGTTGCACTGTTTATAAGTCACTTACTAGCTTTTAAGGAACCCGGAGGTTCATTGCCGCCCGCCATTCGTCCCTATCCTGAGTAAGATTAATCCAGTCTCTACCATCATATCCCACCTCCCTCAAATCCATTTTAATATTATCTTCCCACCTACGTCTCGGCCTCCCCAAAGGTCTTTTTCCCGCCGGCCTCCCGACTAACACTCTATACGCATTTCTGGATTCGCCCATACGTGCTACATGTCCTGCCCATCTCAAACGTCTGGATTTTATGTTCCTAATTATGTCAGGTGAAGTATACAATGCGTGCAGCTCTGCGTTGCGTTTTCTCCATTCTCCTGTAACTTCATCCCGCTTAGCCCCAAATATTTTCCTAAGAACCTTATTCTCAAACACCCTTAATCTCTGTTCCTCTCTCAAAGTGGGAGTCCAAGTTTCATAACCATACAGAACAACCGGTAATATAACTGTTTTATAAATTCTAACTTTCAGATTTTTTGACAGAAGACTAGATGACAAAAGCTTCTCAACCGAATAATAACACGCATTTCCCATACTTATTCTGCGTTTAATTTCCTCCCGAATGTTATTTATATTTGTTACTGTTGCTCCAAGATATTTGAATTTTTCTATCTCTTCAAAGGATAAATCTCCAATTTTTATATTTCCATTTCGTACAATATTCTGGTCACGAGACATAATCATATACTTACTCTTTTCGGGATTTACTTGCAACCCTATAGCTTTACTTGCTTCAACTAGAATTTCCGCGTTTTCCCTAATCGTTTGTGGATTTTCTCCTAAAATATTCACGTCATCCGCATAGACAAGAAGCGTTCAATTCCAAACCCGTCAGGTGATAGTGCATCTCTAGTGCATCTCCCTGCTTTAGCCCGCAGTGAATTGGAAAAGCATCAGATTGAAACTGGCCAATACGAAGTCTGCTGTAAGTTTCACTAAGACACATTTTAATTAATCGAACTAGTTTCTTGGGAATACCAAATTCAATAAGAATATTATATAAAACTTCTCTCTTAACCGAGTCAAACGCCTTTTTGAAATCTATGAATAACTGATGTACTGTACCCTTATACTCCCATTTTTTCACCAATATCTGTCGAATACAAAAAAATCTGATCAATGGTCGATCTATTACGCCTAAAACCACACTGATGATCCCCAATAATATCATCTACATATGGAGTTAATCTTCTCAGAAGGATATTGGACAAAATTTTGTACGACGTCAACAAAAGTGATATTCCTCGAAAGTTACTACAGTTAGTCATGTCACTACTTTTGAAAAAGCTGATTGTTTGGCAATACATTTCGTTCTGCTGCTTACTGTGTCACACAGAAAGTCCTTGAAACTTGAAAGACTGTAAAGCATTTTAAGATTAGTCGTCTTATGTGAGATGAAAGACCACAGATATCTTAATCGAAGGACATTTATTGCCTAGGTTTAAATGCATTACCATTGTAAGTGGTCCGAAGGCAGTTATCTTAATGTGCTAATACAATGCACACAAACATGATCATGTCACTTGCAATTGATGTGAGGAAATGGGCTGCTATGTAGCGGTCTGAGTTCAAGAGTTCCTTAACAGATAAGGGAGAGAGATACGCGTAAAAGAAATATAGTTAGAGCAGAATTTTTATTTAATTCATTTAGTACATAGATGCTTGAGCGTTATCCCAGATCACATATAGATTGTTCATTCCTATGTTGGCTTAAAAATCGATAATGTGTTAAATTGGAAAAATCATATTAAAGAAATTACCCCCAAACTAAATTCAGCTTGTTTTGCTTTTAGATCTATGCAAAAGATAGTAAATATCAATACCTTAAAAACAATATACTTTGCATACTTCCACTCGGTAATGAGTTTTGGAATAATATTCTGGGGAAATTCCACAGATAGTAACAATATATTTCTATTACAAAAAGAGTAATTAGAATAATAGTAGGTGCCAAATCTAGGGAATCGTGTAGGACTATTTAAAAAAAAAGCTACAAATAATGCCCATGGCTTGTCAGTATATCTTTTCATTAATAATCTTCCTCGTATGTAATCGTGAAAACTTTGTAACTAATTCAACAGTTCATAGCATAAATACACGTCAAAAAATGACTTTCATACTCCATCGGCAAGTCTATCGTCCTATCAAAAAGGAGTGCGTTATATGGCAGTAAAAATTTTTAATAGCCTCCCTATCGATATAAAAAATGAAACTCAAAACATAAAATTATTTAGGGCCAAATTAAAGAAGTACCTAATTTCTCACGCCTTCTATTCTGTAGGTGAATTCATGACACTCAATAACACTTCATGAAATTTATACTAAAACTATATGTTGTACTAGTAGACTATATTGTAAATCTCGTCTGTATATATTTCATCTAGACTGTGACTATAAATTAAGATTTTATAATAGTATTAAGTTTTTTGACTTGTTCCATATTCTAGCTGCAAGCATGTATGAATACCATGGAATGTTAATAAATACAATACAATACAATACAAAATCGGTTGCACTTTGAAGAGAACAACCGCCAGGATCGCCACCCGTCCGCCATAAACGAACACGAGATGGCAGTACAGTCGCTAACTCAATTCAAATGGGAGTTATGACGTGACTCCTTATGTAACAACTAGATGGCAGCATAATAAACCTGACAAAATTGTTACTGTCAAAGCCTATAACGCCGAGCAATCTGGGTATATATGATCTAGGGTGTTATCAATGTGATTTGCTGTAATGTTTTAGGCGAACGCCCTTTATTATGTTGATTGCACCTAGTGGAATTTCTGCCATGTGTGCAAATACAGAAACCAGAGATTGAGTTGTGTTATTAATGATTATTTACTCTTAATTTTTATGGAATATATACCATATATTCTTACAAGTATGTACAGTGGAATTACTGTGTTTTATATGAATGAACGGGAAAAAAGTTCGGAGCAGAAGAAGATATCAGATGATAGACGATATTAAGATATGTGGATCATATGCGGAGATTAAGAGGAAGGCAGAAAATAGCAAAGATTGGAAAATGCTGAGTTTCGCAGTGGCAGACCTGCCCTTGCAGAGAACACTATGAATAATATGAATGATTCGTTGTTAAACAAGTGACGTCAGAATAGTGTTACGTTCATTGCCTTGCTAAGCAATTGACGTCAGATGTTGAAATGTTCTTAATATTTTTTTAGTCACTTGATGCTGAAGCATGAACGTTTCACGTTAATTCCAGACTACACAATCAGTGATGTTTATTTTCCATGTGAGCCGTGAACAAGGAAAAAGAGATTTATGCACTCATAGTTTTCTATAGAAGTGAATCTGTAGAAATGAAATGTCTAACAAAAAGAAGTATCCATTGGAAGAGTCCGATTTTGTGACGATCTGATATTTTATTAATTTTCGGTCTCTGATAACAATACTGATAGTCACTCAATTAAGAAATACATCGTTTTCGAAATGTACATTCATAAATGTACATAGGTGTTATGTGCCGCTTTTGCGCACAAATGCGATTAAATCTCTCCGTGTTTGAACCGCATTAGCATCTCATAATATAATCGAATACATTTCCCAGAGATTGTTCCTCACGTAGCTCCTCCTAAAGGCAATTGAGTACATCTACCTAAATATTCTTAAAAGTAGCGCCGAGCAAAGAATTGAAATCTCGCGCCGTAGCGTTGAGGTTTAAGACATTATGACTGGGACTCGCGTTACGGATGTGCGCTAATTCGAGTCCCAATAAGAAAGGAATTTTTTCATGAAATTTCGGCCAATATATGGGACCGGTGATAAATTTGATAAGCTGGATAAGGGGCTCATCTTACTAATCATACGATACCCCTGTTCTGTTTGGATGATCGTTCACCTCTGCTGAGACATGCGGATGTGAGGCCAGCACTCGGCTGTTCGTGTTTGAACCTTCATGGGCTGTCGCGCCAGGGATTTAATTTACAGTAGTTCATATTTTATTTTAAAGGCAATGGGCTGACACATCCCCATGTTTGTAGACGTACATATGCTTTATATATTGTTAAACCAATTGGACACAATTGTTTATTGTATCTTTGTCGGTGACTGACCATTTACCAGTGACGTACGTTGGTCATGGGCGTCAGGATACTGAGGCCCGATTGTATAAACCATTTAATGTTAGATCAGAGGTTAAATTGATCCTTGTTTCAGCTGAACTTGGAATTTTGTGTTGTATAAAGTCTAATCTGAGATTAATTTGTCTCAAACTAAAGTCAACTTTGACTGAAGAAATTTCTCCGATTAAGTTAGATGATCCAAGTTCAGTTATTTCTTTTCTGTTTGAAATATACGAGTGACAGATTGTGCAAATAAAATATCCATTATTATTAATATTAATAGATATGGTAGGTACATTTATATATATTTCTTTCAATTTCTTGCCTTAATACACAAACAATCTTATATTTTATAAGGCTCTATCGTGTTCAGCAGTATCAAATAACATAACCTATAATTATATTATGTTTATAACAACCATTAATTATTAACGGATATGATAGGTACATTCATAAATTTTCAATTAACTGTATTACTAAACGAAAATTGTCGTTTTATAAAGCTTTATTATGTTTAGCAGTATCAAACACCATAACATGATAACAACTCGGAGAACAGTAACCTTCTTCTTATTGTCCGCCATTATTTACATTGCACAAAAAACCAGTGTCTCCAACAGAGTTTACGGAAAGTCGTCAAAAAGTAGTTGTAAAGTCGCTAGATTTCTCATTATCGACAAAGAAAGATTAAATTTTGTCAGTATGGGGTGCTAAAAAGGTCGCTAAATTCCTATTTAAGCAATATAAAAGTTAAAAGAAATTGTTGTTGAAAAAGAGTTGAAGTCGCTAGATTGGCAACACTGAACAAACCTGTCCGCGCATCACGTTTTTCACCTGTTTATGCGATGTTGCCAAATCCTTTTCACGTGAACTTAGATTTTATTTGAACCAAGGTAATTTGATCGCAGGAAAGTTTTATACAATAGAAGAAGTGTCTGAACTCGGTTCACTTTTCGATCTTCGATCAAAGTTGATCTTTAGTCAGGGAGATTTATACAATTGGGCCTAAAAAAGCAAAACAAAATATAGACCGGGTCAGCTTACTTCATACCCTAAGGGTGAAACCTAACCATTTTTCCCCCATTACTACATATGCTAGTGGATTGTGGTGATTTTCTAGTTTGAAGGTTGAATTTTCTTTCGCCAACTTCGTTTAGAATTTCGATACTGACAAATATTACAAATGGTAGTGATTTTTTATCTGGTATGTCGGCAGCCGAGATAAACGTTGTCAGTACTGGAGTTCCATGAAATTAAAATTGTACTAGATTTCTGAGCCGTTACTGCAAGCTAATGAAATTCGAACATACTAATAATTAATTAATATCAGTACTAATATTAATACATAATAGTTATTTTATGTGTTGCGTTGTGGTTATAATTCAAGACTATAATCAGCTAAGTTTATGTAGTACGAGTACTAATAATTTCATGTGGTCAAACAAAATGCATTTTTAGGTTAGGTCTCGTGAATCAACTGTTTAGTCAAACCAACGAATTTCGTATTGCCAGACAAAATACATAACATGTTGATCCCTTTCTCGTATAGTTTGCCTACGAAAATATGTTACAAATTATTGAATTATTTAGAATAACCTTCCAACATAAAGGTAAAGTACGGTAAGTAAATAAGTCATTCAGTACGTAGGATCGTGTGACATCTGGTAACAGTTGGCAACACTGACAAGACAGCAATATGTACTGTTTAGGTCCTAGGATCTGTTCTTACGTGTCCCTCACTATACATCTGGTTGCTTTCATTCCAATGCTCTGGTTACTGCTTTTCTGATTGCAAGCTGATGCCCACGTGCATCAACGTCGGTTAGTGTAACCACCAGTTAAAATTGTCATCTAACCTCTGGTTAAGCATTTTTACAGTGGATCGACCTCGGTTACGACTTAAATAGGAGGTTAACCACAGTAATCTATAACCGGCCATTTTCGAGCGGTTAAAGGAGATAACCAGTGATTAGTAGAGCAAGTAAAGCAAAATGGCGGCCAGAGCCACAGATGTTTACTTCGAAGACGATTATTATTGTACAGTACTTGAATTACTTGGATAGAGCGTGGGTGTGAAGTTTCTTTAGTGGAAAGAGAGAATCTTTACGAGGAATTAGGTGACAGAAAATTTCAGGAGGGATTTTGTTTATCAAAATCTACAAATGGCTCACTTGCAATAACTCAAAAACAGTCATATTTCTTCTGTTGATCAGCTCCTTATGTTAAGATTCTATGTAACTGTTATTTTCTGTATTTTAAGAGGGAATACTTGAATATCTCTTTCTCTGTCACTGGCTGAACAAAGAGAGGTTATGGATGAATCTTAGGATAATGAACAGTAACCTGGTGTAAATGGGATCTTGGGTCTTACAAACATTTCTACTAATCTTCTGCATCCTTTTCCTTTATGTATATTCCTTCTTTATTATATAATATATTTAAATCTATTAAGTAAGTCTATCGATACTTAACCTCACATTGGGATATAATCATTTTTGCATTCAATTTTCTATTTTGTACGATTTTAACCACAGTCTAAGACATACAGTCACGCAACTCATACGTATAAAATATGCCAACATTTGACAGCTGGCGCGACAGTAGCCCTCTAGCGGCAGGCAAGTTAAAAGTGTGCACACGACATATGATAACATATCAGAAAACGGGTTTTGCGTAATTTGTTTTATATTTTTATGCTATACAGTAAGTGTATATGATTCTTATTAATTTTAATTTAGAATCCTAGAAGAATTTCACACGCAGTTAATCTACAAGTTTCAGAAGCTGAGAATAAACGTAATTCTTTCTGCTCCTTACAACTGAATCATGGAACTGTTCACGTATCATGGTTTGAAATAATATAGTTGTTCGTACGTGGATGGTTAATTAAATTCATTCCTGAATATATTTATGAATCATTAGAACTCTAGATTTCCTGTGAGAAGAGTCAAAATTAGTAGCTTCAAAATTGTAGGTTACATTGCGTGGTGAACGCCTCTCCCTATTTCCTGAGAAATTAACTATTTTCCATACCGCAAATTGGGGTAAACTCGGCCGCTGAGGTAAACTTGAAAATAAAAAAGGGGAAGATTTAAACCTTAATATGACAGAC
This sequence comes from Periplaneta americana, assembly GCF_040183065.1. Classification (NCBI taxonomy): domain Eukaryota; kingdom Metazoa; phylum Arthropoda; class Insecta; order Blattodea; family Blattidae; genus Periplaneta; species Periplaneta americana. Next base: position 149,411,761 of record NC_091130.1, read on the forward strand.
ATTGATTTATGAAGTTTATTATTTTTCATTTCTTAAGAACCGGTATTTCCTTTATTATTTTGAGTGACAAATAGTGCTGATATTATGGTTTAAATGTTTATGGCAAGTTTACCGCATTTTACATTACATTTCCAGTTTTCACACATAATGCCTAATTTTAACTTATCCTACCTATATAATACGTAATTTACATGCCCTTACTGTTAATATGACGTAGGTGAAAACAAATAAATGAACACACAATTTTGTTGAAAAAATTGTGACTTCAATTAACTCAGAAAATGTAGGCCTAATTTTATTTTCAGAGCAGAAGTGGTGTAAGTCAAAATGGGTAATGAGGGTTAAAGTAAACATTCTTTAAAATACAGCGCAAAGTAGCAGTTAATATTGAATTTATTTAAACTATTAGTAGTCAGTGAATAGCACGAAGGATATATTAATTGCTACTTTGCGCTGTATTTTACAGAATATTTACTTTAAATCTCATTACCTAATTTTGACTTACACCACTTCTGCTCTGAACAGCTCAAATAATCACTGGGAATGTAAAATCAACACCAATAGCAGTCATGCAAATTATTACAGAAAAGATTGCTTTTTATATTAAGTTTAAAAAGGCTCTTGAGAACTTAATACGTCTGCCACATGAATCTACACCAACACATCAGAAATCTATCGACACAGTCTGGATTTATTCAAGAAGTGAATATTTTGCAAAAGGATTACAATACTCCATGAATTCTTGAAAAATTAACACCATGATCCCTACTTGAATGCAATATAACGTTCAACTTTTGAAAAATATATAGAAAAAAAAACACGAATACAAAAAGTATGGAATACTTGCATTAAAAACTGTAGATACATTATCCAAAATCGGAATGGTTACACATTTACACATATAATTTCTACAAAAAAATAATATACTGTAACAGGTATTTACTTTGTTTTTATTTAAACTCTCCTTCCTGACATAAAAATAGGTAACTGATAAGTAATAATAATGTTTTATAGAACACAATACGTAGGCTACCTACAACGTGGATTATTGGTTATTCCTGAGTTATGAGTTTCTCATGGTCTTTAGGGAATCTGAAGAACGACAAATTCGGAGATTTAAACTTGTTGTTACTGCAATTTTCGTCATTGCACACATTGCCTTTATTCCGATGTATGATTAAAACGTTATTATAACATCTCGTATCCCTTTAAAGCACGTGCTGGCTGAACGAGACTATGGCCAGTGCCTTGCCTGCCGCTTGGGCGCTAGTGTCGCGAATGTTGGCAGAAAAAGTGTTGGTTTCGTGACTGTATGTCTTAGACTGTGATTTTAACCTAACAGCAATGAAAAACAAAGAAATGCAACTCGCAAATATAACAGCGCCCAAAGGCAAACAAATGCAACGCGAAAATGTAGGACATGTTCACTTCGATGTAGAACGGAGTGAGCGCAGTCGTTTTTAGATGTTGACTATTATCTTTGCTGTGGTATGAATGCTTTCCTTTAGTCATTTTGTAGAAACAGTGTACCATCATAGACTTTACTCTGGTTAAATGAAGTGTCAGCTAACTATGTTTAAGTAATCGGTGATTATGAATGGTGCACAGAAATTACATTTTAACCACGGTTACTGTTTAACCGTCGTTTCGTAATCTATGAATACTGCGTTTTTAACCGATGTTGATGCACTTCGCCATGAGAGTTTATACTTTTTCTCAAAGCTTAGTACGTGCCTTCTGCTACCTCTCTTCGTCTTTACCGTGAGCTGTGACGTTGCACAGAGCAGAGATATTATAATTTACGAGATCTGTGCAATCATTTCCTCGAATATCCTGTACTGATTGTATCGTAGCGTGTAGTTAGTGTCAGAAAGGTCTAAAGGCTTACATGACGGAAGCAGACGGCGCAGTATATTACACCAATCCTTATTTCTACTCCAGGTTGAATGTAATTAATTTCATACCGATTCTTTTACACATAAAATGTCTCCATTTATAGTTGTTTAATCTCTTATAATAATGATACAAGCAAATATTAGTAAACCTTCTCCGTCTCTTATTTTACAAGAGAGAGAGAAAAAAGAAAAGATGCGTGAATTGATAAATGAACGATTATGTGAGTGAAAGAAGAAAGTGACTGAATGAAAGAATGCATAAACGAAGGAAGAAAAAGGAAAGACTTAGAAAAGGCAATAATAAGAAATAATTGAAGTAAATTGGGGATCAGTTACAAGATAAGCTTACTCGTATTTTTCCATTTCTTTAACCTTGAAACATAACTGTTAAAAAAGTCTAAGAACAATAGATACTTAAATTCTGTTATCGCAAACTTTTCCAAATTTGACAGAAGTAAAAATGTGACTGCATTACGAAAGAACTGAAGCTCGAAGCATCGGTGGTTCAGTGGTAGAATGCTCGCCTGCCACGCGGGCGGCCCGGGTTCGATTCCCGGCCGATGCATGTTCTATAATTTTTTAGAATAGTTGGACTGAGAAACATGTTGTATTTGCTAATGTTTTAGGCATGCTTCATGTCATTCTTGAAATTCCTACTCTATATTTACGATGTGTTTTTTTTTTTCTTCGTCACTATCATAAATCTTTGGCTTGATGATTCAATTTAGGTAGGGCTTAATTTTTTCGCCAGTTTTGAGGCATTCTCTCTGTCGCTTGTTCTGCATTATGTCTATATTCCATTTACATCTTCATTTCATTACATTTGGCAATATCTTATCCATTTCATCTATTGTATTCCATAGATCTTAAAACAGATTAATTCAATTTTCAAGTTCATCTGTTGAGCAGAAGAAAAGTGTCTTTAGGAATTTTGTCAATTCTATTCTCTACATTTTCCTCTCTCTTTCAAGCTTTACGATAATTAAGCAGTGCACTGAAGACCGTACTAGATGTACTCACTTTTTTATACTAGCTCAGACTAACAGGTAGATAGAAATCTGACTGTTTTGTATTGAGGGGGCACTCCATAAAAATTGATAATTTTTTCTAATCATTTTTTCAACCAAATTTTGAGAGCATGTTTACTATGTAAAGGACTAACAAAATTAAAATTTTAAACTCCCAAATGCTTTCGGCTTTTTATTTTTTTCTATTCTTTTTAGAAATATTTCCAAACCCAATTATTCTAGTAAAAGGTCTAAATTTTTAAGCTTTCTTGTTTTTGATTACATTCACAAGGCATAAAGAAACATTTCTATACGGTATATTCATTTTATGAAATATCTTATTTACTTATTCATTTTCAATATTTTTTAAAAACTTCAAAATGTTATTTTTTCTTAATCAAGAAAAAATATTAATAAACTAGCAGCATTTCTTAAAAAATAAATGTATAGAAACATGCAGCCACCTCATAAATACTTGCAGTAAAAATTTCAACCAGATTGATTAATATTTAGCATAAAAAATTGGTGTTGAATTTCGAAATTATTCAAATCAACTTTATAGGGAGTTATACCTGAAAGCTTGAATCGCATAATACACGTCACTGTTCGTTAACAGAAAAACACAATTTAAGTCACACGGAGTTAGTGTGCACTCAATGTTGGTTGCTTGACGGTTGTCAGCCCACTTTGAGGTCTGTGGATATAGAAGGAAAAATTGGATCGTTGTCTGGAAAAGTTCCCGGGTAGCTCAGTTGGTAGAGCCTTGATAGTTTAACAAAAAGTCCCGGGTTCGATACCCGGTCCCAGAATAATTTTCCCTTCGAAATTGCTCATGTATATCCTCTGATTTACGCAGATTCTCCAATCATTTCATAATAATGGCAATGAAAATTGAGTGAGAAGAGCTATCGTGTCTCAATTCTGACAGAATAAGGCCCCATTCCCAGACAAGATCCAACGAACTCCTTAGTCCGAAGCCCCAAGCTCTTGAAATAAAATTACATTATCATTAGAACGCAGTATCGTCTCGAAGTTTTTACATCAGCATATTTTTCGTCACGTCATCATCATCATCATCATCATCATCATCATCATCATCATCATCATCATCAACATCATCATCATCATCATCATCATCATCATCATGGATTATCTTTATTAGCAGACTCTTCCACCACCAAGTGTTCCTAAAACTGTCTAATCCGTTGCCTCTGTGGACATCCGCGGTGTCCATTTGTGTATTTTTTTTAGGAAGTTTGCCTACAATATCTTCAGTTTTCCAACACGTGAAATTCAGTTTGTTTGAAAGATTAAAATTAAAAGATTAAGATTTTAAATTAAATATTCTTTACTGTTTTGTAATGTCTTAATTTCTACTATTGCAATGCCAGATTAAATGAGTGGAAGATGGCGAGTATTGGTGGTATGAAAAAGGGAAACCGAGTGTCTCGAGAAAATCCCTCTTAAACTTCTGCTTTATCTAGCACAAATTCCATCACGACCAGACCGGGAATCAAACGCCGGCCGCCCATATGGAAGACTAGCGGGATAGAGGTAAGTTATTATTTTTTTATTGGGTTATTTAGCGTCTGAATGAAATGAAGGTGATAATGCCGGTGCAATGAGTCCGGGTTCCAGCACCGAAAGTTACCCAGCATTTGCTCGTAGTGGGTTGAGGGAAAACCCTGGCAAAACCTCAACCAGGTAACCAGCCCCGACCGGGATTCGAACCCGGGCCACCTGGTTTCGCGACCAGACGCGCTAACCGTTACTCCACAGGTGTGTACGGTAAGTTATAGACGTAGTTCATGCAGTGAGTCTAAACTACACATTTTCTCTCTCTTTTATTTTTTAATCTGTAATTGGAAGCGTATTTTGTATTTTCATCATTTTGTGTATTTCATTCACCCTCTAATATGACGAAAATGATAGGAAACGGTGAACAGATATCTAAATAGGCTTTTGGCGACCAGAATAAAAATGAGTTAAGGCAAATGTTGATTGAAAAGAAAATTACACATACCTGATCTCAAGCATACCTCAACGCGGACTGAACGCAACGGAACGATCATTCTAAGTCATCCAATGCATTCACTTTTCTTGTAGAGCCCAGGGACCATTAACTTCGAGAATTAACAAGGATCCATTATCTCTGTTGTTAAATGTACAGTACCAGCAATTAACACGGTGTAGTGAACTGTCTACTTCTAGTGTGTATGAACCGTGCTTCTAGATTTGCTTCACTGAAAGACACACAATTAATTAACATTCTGCATTTTTCCGCACTACTTTGCGTATTATGTTATGACTTTCACACTCTAAGATCCATGGCCCTCAATCGTGTTTAATTAAATACGCAATATTATGTTACAGAGGCAAAAACTATAAAAATTAGACCGTATAGGACAATCATGTGAAGAGAATAACTTGTCGAGTGTATGTATCATTTAATGAAACTGATTTGTTGTACAGAACAATTGAGGGGATCTGGTTAAAAATCTACTTAATGCAGTATTTGATGAAATTGAGTTATATTAAATCAGGTACTCTGGAACATACTTTACTAAATGTAGTAACTCTGGGTATTTTAATTGTATCATATTACTATATAAAAAGGCTTATAAAAGCAAGCCTGCACTGCAAAACCTGCTTAATGTGCGGAGGTAGTAGTGATATCCGTATCAGTATGTCTACTTAATGCAACGGCAAATAAGAATGCATGTTTTAAGGTCGTCAGAGACGCACGTGTTTTCGCTTAGTAAGAGCGTTTCCAGATCTCAGCAAATCTTTCTACAGTGTTATTAATAGATGAAGACAAAAAATTTGGTCTAACTCAAGCAAACGTAGTTTACACGTACCCTACTCACTTCAACATTGGATTTATTTATTTACATGTTTACTTATTTATTCATTTATATACAAATAATACACAAAATATAACAAGGAAAAATTTAAGAAACTCACTATTGCATCTGTCGTCGATTTGCAAAAAGGGACATGTCCAAAATAACGAAGTGTTGGAGGCAATGAACCTCCGGGTCCTCTAAAACCATAAGTAAGTAAGTAAGTACGTAAGTAAGTAAGTAAGTAGGTAAGTAAGTAAGTAAGTAAATAAGTAAGTAAGTAAGTAAGTATATTAATGCATATACATTTACTTCATTCATTTGTGTTTTATAGTTCTCATTTCTTCCTGTAACTTTAAAAATTCTCCCCTGTTTGGGAACCACAGCTTTAGAGTATACGAGTGTGCCGCGGGATTTTAAATTACACTTTAGTGTGCCACGTGTTAAAAAAAGTTGAAAAACGCTGCTCTAGCTTTAGACTACATTAGGGCCCAATTGTATAAAACTCCCTGACTAAAGATCAACTTTGATCGAAGATCGAAAAGTAAACCGAGTTCAGACACTTCTTCTATTGTATAAAACTTTTCTGCGATCAAATTACATTGGTTCAAATGCAATCTAAGTTCACGTGAAAAGGATTTGGCAACATCGCATAAACAGGTGAAATACGTGATGCGCGGACCATGTTATACAGGTTTGTTCAATGTTGCCAATGTAGCGATTTTTAACTCTTTTTCAACAACAATTTCTTTTAACTTTTATATTGCTTAAATAGGGATTTAGTGACCTTTTTAGCACCCCATAGTGACAAAATTTAATCTTTCTTTGTTGATAATGAGAAATCTAGCGACTTTACAACTACTTTTTGGCGACTTTCCGTATTACACTCTGCTGGAGACACTGTTTTTTTTTCAATGTAAATAATGGCGGACAATAAGAAGAAGGTTGACTGCAACGAGTTAGATACTAACTCGTTGGTTGACTGTTCTCCAAGTTGTTATCATGTTATGGTGTTTGATACTGCTAAACATAATAAAGCTTTATAAAACGACAATTTTCGTTTAGTAATACAGTTAATTGAACATTTATGAATGTATCTATCATATCCATTAATAATTAATGGTTGTTATAAACATAATATAATTATAGGTTATGTTATTTGATACTGCTGAACACGATAGAGCCTTATAAAATATAAGAATGTTTGTGTATTAAGGCAAGAAATTGAAAGAAATATATATAAATGTACCTAACATATCTATTAATATTAATAATAATGGATATTTTATTTGCACAATCTGTCACTTGTATATTTCAAACAGAAAAGAAATAACTGAACTTGGATCATCTAACTTAATCGGAGAAATTTCTTCAGTCAAAGTTGACTTTAGTTTGAGACAAATTAATCTCAGATTAGACTTTATACAACACAAAATTCCAAGTTCAGCTGAAACAAGGATCAATTTAACCTCTGATCTAAGATTAAATGGTTTATACAATCGGGCCTAGGATTGGTAGTCGAGCCTCTGTGATGTACAGATGAAGAGGCGAGACCTGGCATGTGAGCTATGTGAGAGGGGAAAGAATAAGGTATCAGAAAGAGAGTTTGTTTCAGATTGGTTGATATAGTCGGTTTACGAGTGAAACGTATTAAGTCAAAAAAAAATATTACTCCTGGGAAAAAGGTGTTCGTAAGTTCCTGTCTGTGTTGATGTCTCTATAGGTGTGGTTGGCATTTGTGATATGGTCTGCATATGTGGAGGTGTCTTGTAATTTTGTTATCGCTGTGGTGTGTTCTTTGTAAATTAATTATTATTAAAATTTAACACAAGAAAGTTCACATCATACATATTCCGAAATTATATATGCTTGTAAACTTACATTTAAAAAGAATTGCATTACTCATAGTTATTGAGATATACAATTTTCTAATTTTTTTTCAATATCTAAAATTATGCATTTAGCAGGTTTTGAACGGGACTCCCTCACTTTCTGTGTCGTCTTTCTTTATCGGTGAGGCAATCATGTCGGGTTGTCTGCACCTCCACATGACAGGTTTATACAACGCTGCTTTGTGTGTCAGCAGGTGCAGCTCCGGCGCCAGAGAGACAATTAAACTCTCCAGAATCCCAGAAATAATTGCTAGTCAACGCAGAGGAACCTCTAAATTAGCAAAGATTAACGTCGGGAACATGAATGCTCCATTCTTATTGTGTGTTTTATCTGGCCATAACACCACTACCAAATAAAAATATCTTTTGTTCCCTCGTACAATGATTTACTGTTGCGGACTACCCCGCGCCTTGGAGGAACACAGCGGAGTTTTCGTAACAGGCTTTGGCGGGATTTCGTCGCGGAGTTGATCTTAATCCACTTTGCCTCTGAGGCAACGTAGTTCCAGATTCTTTTTTTGTCCATTCTGAAGCATGACAATAGGCCAGGAAACATGCAAAAAGAGCAACCAAGGTTAGGGATCTTATTTTAGCCCGTGTCCCTAATCCTGTTCTCGTTGTGTTGTGTTGTTTGCTGTTTTGTTTTGTTGTCAAGCTGAGTGATACGGCAGGAGGAGATTCACTGCGGAAAAGACACATGGACACCTCGGCTTCTGTCTTTTTTCTTAAATTCCTGTAAGACGGAGCTGGGCGAAGGAATATAAATGTGTGGAAATGCTTTGATTCGAAAGAGAACAAACAGGCTTCCCACTTTAGTTCGCAACATTTCTGGTGTTGCTGTTAAATGCCCTTACTCCGGCGGTGTGGAGTCAGTAGTGCTTCGGGCTCTCATCAAAGTGCTCGTGCCCGGGTCTGGTTGTGTGCAGTTCTTTTTAAAAATACGTGTGTCTTCATCTCGTCGAGAAAGAGTGTGTGCTTTATGTTCTCCGATACAATTGACGTTGTGTTATTATCTTAGCAGAATTTATGGTTTCTCTGTGGGGGTTGTTCGTAGTTATTTCTTCACTAAAGAGGGGAGAATATTTCTTGTGACTTGTGAAAAATTTGAATATCAAACAAACGTGAAATACATAATATTTACGATTATGTAAAATTCCAAGTTTAGTAGGCCTATATACCTGCAAAATTTCAATCTTACCAAAAACTTGCTTTTATATTGTCACACCCGAATACTAATGCAATGGCACCAACTCTAGGGAGTCTCATGGTTGCATGACATGTAGGCAGTCCGCCATATCTGTTTCAAGAAATTGATCCCTTGAGTGCAGTAGTACTAATAATACGGTGTTGTAATATGGAGGAACGGCGGAGCAATGACAGAACTTATAAATAAACATAGAATTGGAAAATGAAACACACATAAAGAGAAACAATTTACTAAAAATATGATAGGCACACTAATACATAACCTTAACAAATCACGATACCAATACTCTCAAAATTGCAACTTCATTCAGAAAACTAAAATGCAAGATAGCATACAAAACAAATAACACAACACAGAAATATCTAAATAATCACATCAAACACTCAAATAAATATAATTCAACTGGGGTTTACAAACTAAAATGCGATAGTTGCCCACATTTTTACATAGGACAGACAGGAAGAACCTTTCAAACAAGATATAAAGAACACATTAAAGCTATAACCAAGCCAAACATCACATCAAATTACGCAGAACATATTATCAAGAATAATCATGACTACAATAATATAGAAATATATATGGAAATTCTACACAACACACCAAAAAGTCCACAGTTAAACATCTTGGAACAATACGAAATATATAAACATACAATAACATACCCACAACATATACTTAATACACAATTACAGTTCAATACCCGCACATTGTTCGAAATCATGATACATAGCACACAAGCAACCACCCCCCACCACAGGAACAACACACCCCCAACCCTACAACTGACGAATGCAAATAGCAGTATGCAAGATCAACAGGTACATCAGTAGTTCGTAGAACACTGAAGATGACGCAGAACCGGCGTCGAAACGGGCCGTCTGTCTAAGCTACACAACATTTTTTTTTTTTAATTTTAACACTTTTAACGTGTCGTTAAACAATTTTAAGTTTTTAAAAATAATATTTTGAGGATTCAGATTTGTCAAGAACTTACAAACACCTTTTTCTCAGGAGTAATATTTTTGACTTAATACGTTTTACTTGTAAACCGACTATATCAATCATCATAAAACAAATTCTCTTTCCGATACCTTATTCTTTCCCCTCTCATACAGCTCACATGCCAGGTCTTGCCTCTTCATCTGTACATCACAGAGGCTCTACTACTAATCCTAATGTAGTCTAAAGCTAGACCAGCGTTTTTCAACTTTTGTTCAACATGTGACACACTAAAGGTGTGATTTAAAATCCCGCGGCACACTCGTATACTCTAAAGCTGTTGTTCCCAAACAGGGGAGAATTTTGAGAGTTATAGGAAGAAATGAGGACTATAAAACACAAATGAATGAAGTAAAGTATATGCATTAATATACTTACTTATGGCTTTAGAGGACCCGGAGGTTCATTGCCGTCCTCACAAAAGTCCGTTATTGGTTCCTGTCCTTAGCAAGATTAATCCAGTCTCTGCCTTCATATCCCACCTCCCTCAAATCCATTTTAATATTATCTTTCCATCTAAGTCTCGGCCTCCCCAAAGGTCTTTTTTCCTCCGGCCTCCCAATTAACACTCTATATGCATTTCTAGATTCGCCCATACGTGCTACATGTCTGCCCATCTCAAACGTCTGGATTTAATGTTCCTAATTATGTCAGGTGAAGAATACAATGTGTGCAGTTCTGCATTGTGTAACTTTCTCCATCCTCCTGCAACTTCATCCCTCTTATGATATGCATTAATATATAAAATAAAATATTTTCAATTTTATATGCATTATTTTTTAGTCAACATGAGGGGGGGGGGTGATAGTACATGATAAATGTTGAACTGGCGCATGGACCATAAAAAGTTGAGAAGAGAAACAAAATACACCTTATTCTTAAATACAGTATAACTAACACACGTTTTGATATTTTAATTTCAAGTTTACGATAGAAATAGAAAATTTAATTATTGAACATTATTACAATGAAATATTTGTGTGATAATTATGTATTATGTACGTTTTCTTAATTTATTACGTTAGGAAATATGATAACATGCTATATTATTGTATGTTTCGCCAAGGTATTTAATGTACGATTTTTTCATAAAAACTAGTAAAATACGACATTTCTTAAAGGTTGATACGATATTCTAACTTTACTGATCTTGCAACCCTACTCTTCTCTGCTGTTCGCTCACCTACACTTGATTTACTAAATGTTGACTTGTGCCTCTTTCGCTCAATTTTTTATTTTTATTTTAGTAGGTTATTTTACGACGCTTTATCAACATCTTTGGTTATTTAGCGTCTGAATGAGATGAAGGTGATAATGCCAGTGAAATGAGTCCGGGGTCCAGCACCGAAAGTTATCTAGCATTTTCTCATATTGGGTTGAGGGAAAACCCCGGAAAAAACCTCAACCAGGTAACTTTCCCCGACCGGGAATCGAACCCGGGCCACCTGGTTTAGCGGCCAGACGCGCTGACCGTTACTCCACAGGTGTGGACCTTTTGCTCAAAGTTGACTGTTGTGGACTCATTTTTTTACTACTTCTCTTTTCACTTTCATTTTTACAAATTTTGTTATGACAACCTTTACTATTTTCATTTTTCTCGTAGCATACCGGTGGATCATTAGCGGATAACTGGCTGAGCTAGACCATGAGAATTCTCTGGGATTGGTGCCGACTCCTAAGTCTTTCAATATGAAAGAAAAAAAAGAAAAGTTACACTAATTTCAGTATGTGAAACAGTAAGATAAAATGTTTATTTAAAATTATGTATAATTTCTTATAGAAGAAATATTCTCTTTCTACAGCATGATGCAATTATGATGCGACGGATTTCTGCCGCAACGTGCGAGAAATGTGACTGCGATCTATCATATCAAGTAAAAAATTACGTTATAGATGAAAGAATGGTGCGATGTATTTATAAAATGAAGTAAAGGAATTTCCTTACGTGTGATGTTATTGTTAAGCAATTTACCTTTGTGGTGCGTGTGAACAAAGCCGTGTGAAGTACTTGGAGTGCTGCGGCCATGTTGGATGCCATCCGAGGCGTTCTTGCCTTCACTCAGGTAAAGTAATATATCGTAACTTTCTAGTGACTATTACACTTTTACTACGTCATAATAATTTTGACAAATAAAACGGTACGAAAGGATGTCTTTCAACCAATCATGGCTGCTTATCGCACGATTTTATCGCGTCCCTAGCATTTGTTTAATTTTATCACTTCCCTAATATTTGTTTATTTTCATTACTACCCTAGCATTTGTATCTTTGTTTGCCAACATTTCAAACTACACTGGTCTGGACGTAAAAAAAAAAAAAAAACAGAAAATTACAAACCACTCCAGTCGATGCACAGCAGTTTCAAATATGACTCGCATTGACATTCAAGAACAAGAATTAATAAAAATCACTGGTCATAGCTATGCATCTTCCCTGAATCCCTATTTACAAATAAATAAAGAGCACTATTCGGAAATCCTGAATAAGTTGAGGAATACACCATGTACATCAACGAGTTCCACTTCTTTTACGCACACGTCCAATATAACATCAACTGAACCACCAACCACTAAAATAATCAAATTTGAAAATTTAACTTTCAATAATTCCTTTTAAAATTATTCATGTTTATTTTTTATATCAGCATCGTTAATTAAAACTTTTCTTGTTTACTTCATTATCCCTAATTAAAAGTTTTCTAACTCTTGTTTATATTATTTAGGTTATGTTTGTTATAGATTCTGCTATATGATATTGTGGATAGTCACATATCAGAGATTGTTTAGTACTAAGATGTATTGAAAATCATCTGTCAAGTGACGTTGATTACTGGGATCCGAATAATTGAAGTGGAATGAAAATGTTTTAATAAAAATTAAATTGAATCAACAAAACCTTCTTGACTAGTAACCGTCTACAGAGTTCGATGAAGATTCCATAGTTGGCACAACTGATAACAAGAAAACAGCTAATCATAACACACTACTGCCATCTAGCATGCATATAGCGTAATAGGCTATTTGTAAGTTGAGATGGTACAATAATATATTTGAAGACAGTTGTATTTTCAATTAATATTTTATTGTATTGGAGGTGTAAGTTCATTGGGTACAGATCTACAACTTCTGTATGATTTTCTAAGCGTCTTAATTTGGCGATGTATTGTATCCTTTGGGGCACCAGGTTCTTCTGTCAACCTCTGGGTATTTGTTGTGGATTGTCTGGTGGAATTTTGAAGATGTGATTCACTGGGAGTTTGTTCCAAACGACGCGGAACTTTATTATCAGCAGCTATAACGAATTCATGAAGTTTTGAGAGAGAGGTACCTGGTACTAGTTAATCGAAATAGAATTATTGTGCATCAAAACAATGCGAGAACCCGTGCCACTAGAAGAACCATGGGAAAAATCCAGAAGTTAGAAGGCATCGCACCTTCATATAACACTGATGTTGGACCTTCAGATTACCATCTGCTTCGATCCATGATTCGCTTCCTGCCTCGAAGAATTATCTGAAAGTAGGAAGCTCTTGATAAGGGCAGGCTATCATCGAATTCCTCGCATCAAAAAACCAGAAACTGCTACCGTTGCGGAATAACAAACCTAGCTGAAAGGTGGTTCAAGACCATTGATTTTAATAATCTTTATTTTGAAGATGGGATTCATTTTTGTTACAACACACTTCAACTAAAATTTTGCTACAAAACCGACATTAGTCATACAGTGTTTGTATTTTATTTTCAACACTAGATCACTCTTTCACTGAAGTCTTAATTATATTCTCACTAGTCGCTTGTGCAGCAAATGCTGAAAACTAAGTTCATTAGACGTTCAAATAAGCATTTTTCAGATTTATTTTCAATGAAGAATACCAGACATTCTGAAAGTTATTTGCTTCCATAATAATGAAAGATACTCTCTCTCTCGAGCCAATACTGAAGAGACCCACGCATATAAATATCTACACCACACCGCCATTAAATATATGAAAAAGACCCAACCCCACTTGATTAATAACTTTAAAAATATTTAATTTTTAATAATATTATTATCTTATGTAAGTTTTATAGCTTTCAGTAACATATACTATATATACATGGACATCATTTTATTTTTACTTGAATTTTTATTGTACCTGCATTTCTGAATGTACTTCACTCTCACCCCTTCACTAATGTCCTTGCTCCCGTCAAACACACAAACTTACGGCCGCTGTTGCATTCGAAGTCTTCAAGCAGTGAAGTAAACACTGCAGTGTATAGTGTGTTTCATAAATATGATTGCGTTTCCTATAGAAGAAAGAACCTATATTAATAATATCGTACTAAAAAATTATATTCAATAAACGATAAATTCAATTTCAGAGAATATGCTTTAAAATGTTTTTAATAATATGCGTACTGAATTGAAGCCTGCATTGTAATGAACGGCAACCATTTTTAGCAACTTGTTTAAAAATTCAGATTAGCTTTTTTTGAATTCAGGTGGCTAGAAGCAAAGGAATGCTAGTGACATTTGTAATAACATGAGTTAAGTGCATCCAGTGTAAGCAAAAGTATCTAAAATTTTAGTGGCAAAGGGATATTTTAATCGCATCACACATTAAAATTTAAATAAAAAATTTCACCGATTTTACGAAAGCTTAAACATTTAAACCCCATTTTCTCAAAAGTAACTTAAGTCACTTGGCGGACGGGTAGCTCAGTTGGTAGAGCAGCTGGCTACGGACTGGAAGGTCCGGGGTTCGATGCCAGGTGGTGACAGGATTTTTTCTCGTTACCAAACTTTCAGAACGGCCCCGAGGTTCACTCAGCCTCCTATTAAATTGAGTACCGGGTCTTTCCCGGGGGTAAAAGGCGGTCAGAGCGTGGTGCCGACCACACCACCTCATTCTAGTGCCGAGGTCATGGAAAGCATGGGGCTCTACCTCCATGCCCCCCAAGTGCCTTCATGGCATGTTACGGGGATACCTTTACCTTTACCTTAACTTAAGTGCACTTACAGCCCTTTACTTATGACCCCCTCAATTTAAATGCACTCTCTATATTGTATGATAACATCAATAATTAATATGCTAAATAAAGTAGACATTACATAACGAACATAGCCGCCTGAAAAGTTGAGTTTTTTAAAAATAATGTTACTACTCTACTGTATTTTGATAAATTCCGTGATGATCAAACTGAAAATCGTAATATCGTATTTCACTACAACATAAATGGATACACTACTTTTCTCTCCTCCTATAGCTAGTAAAATGATTTGTTTACATATTGCACTAGTAACATCAAACTCCTGTAATGGAAGGGGGCAACAGTGTTTCCGAGTATAGCCAGGTTAATGTTAAAAATGTTAGTAAAAATAAAGTGATGTCCCTGTACTATACTGGATGTTCAGTTCAAAATGTGTCTTGGCTCGCTGTATGCCGTCATGTGGCTAGAGAATTCAATCTTCCTACACTTCCGCAGCTCAGGTGTATAATCTAAGAGGCAGAGAAGTTGGCTAGCAAGTACGGCGTTCATTCTGAAGAGTACGTGCCGATACGTACGGTAACGCCAGTAGTGGCAGGAATGTGAACTGTTTGGAAATACGTACTGTCGGGATATGGGGAGAGGGTTAAGACGATTACTTACGTATTTGTTGACATTAACTTCGACGGTCAACATGGACATGGAGCATTTGATTTGTGTTGTGGAATGTTACCGTACGCAACCGATGATAACAAATACCCTGCGTACGACTTGCCGGCGCAAAACACAGTTCGAAAGAGGTTATGGTAGCACACAGACCGTACAGACCGCCATCTGTTGCTACGACGTTCAAGTTATACCGTACACGTTCTCAAGTTCAGATTGAAGAACGCCTTAAATAATAGGCAACTTCTCTAACATATAAACTGAAACTCGCTTCAAATCGGTGACCCAACAACAGTGACGTCATGACACACTTTGAAATGAACACCCAGTATAAACCGCCACTCAGTAAAATATAGAAATCAAAATCTAATTTAAGTTATTCTCTACATCTACTTATATAACCCAAAAACGTTTCACTTTCATATCATCAATATAGCATTAATATGTATAATTAATGAAAAATAGTCACATCATGGCATTATCTACAATAATATTTCATTTCTAATGATAATAATGTCATCTAACCACCTCAAGTTTTGTGGTTTTTAATATCCAATACACAGCTATACCCAGAAAATTACACGTCAAAAATCGAACCTGTAAATTATTTTTAGTAAGTTAAGTTTTTAATAACCAATTAAATTTGAGCTCTAAATATGTCAGCATTCTTGCAGATCATGGCCTTCGTGTAATATTGTTTACTGTAGTGTGTGTTTTGTTTTATTCTGAAATGCAACACGGCCGACTTGATGCTCGCTTCGCTTCTCCTGAATGCAATTAGATAGTTCTCAAAACTGACGACAGATGGATTTTGGAAAATAGGAAAATTATGTAGGAAAATTGGCATTTCACTGAAAACTACTATTTTTCCGAAAAACGTCGGGTTCCAAGCTTCAAAATGAGGGGCCATTTATTAAAATCCGTTCAGCCGTTTTCCCGAAATTTCCATTACCAGTTCAAATTATATATAGATTGGGAATATTTAGTAAGGTTTTACTCTGCCTTGGCTAAGGCTAAGCGATCGACGAGCCCTGCATTCTCTTGTTCTCTTATTTCAAATTCTGTGCACCGGTACCCCAATCTATTTGGCTTCTCGTTTTCAAAATTTATCCGCATATCATCAGCTAAGTACAAGATCTCATCATAACAATTTTCTCATTATACCCTACCACAAGACATCTTTATATTCTTCATCTTACACAGTTTCAGTTGCTAGAAATTGGAGCTCGCTACCGAGTGATGTAAGGGGTTGTTGGACAATAACTTCATTTAGGTCAAAATTACAAAAATTCTTGCTTAACAAATTAATTGCTGATTAATATTTATTACATATAATGAAACTAACATCTGTCCATTCTTATTATTATCATTAATTTCTCTAAATAGATTTACAAAACTTCTAATGGCAATTACATTAATATTATCATTATAGAAATATATTTTAGATTTATATATATTTTTTTCTCTCTCTGTAACATAGTTCTAGTAAGTTTATATTAAATTAATTTTCATAATTTTACTAGCTATCTCAAATCTCAAATTAATTACAATTGATTGAATTAAATTAGCTCATAAATTAAGTTACTACTTTACCTTACAGGTTTATATAAATTTAAATAAATATGTAGTCTACTAGTCGTTAAAACTTAACTGAAGAATATTGCTGGAGAACATTTTAAGTGTAGTGTAAATATTCGTAATTTAAATATGTATTGCATTGATTAAGGCTGGTTGAGTGGAAGAGAAGGCCTTATAGCCTTAACTCTGCCAGTGAAAATAAAACATTATTATTATTATTATTATTATTATTATTATTATTATTATTATTATTATTATTAGTGAGCGTACTATGAATTTGATTAGTATATACGAAAAGAGCGAGGTGTGCAGTGTTCCTCTTGTATGTGTTGCAGGTGGGCGGTGTCAAGATCGATGCGCCCGTGTTCCGCCTCCACTCTTCCGCCACCGTGGTGCTCCTCTTCACATTCAGCGCCACGGTGTTCGCGCGCCAGTATGTGGGCAACCCAATTGACTGCATCCACACAAGGCACGTTCAACTGCTTATGATTCACGAACGTTCACAAAATCAACCGTCAGGAATGTATCAGACTATTTTAAGCAATACTTCTTCCTCCTTTGTGTACTCTTCTTGAAAGACAACTGTCACGCTCCGGTATGGTCTAGTGGCTAGGATACCTGGCTCTCACCCAGGAGGCTCGGGTTCGATTCCCGGTGCCGGAATGTTTTATACACAGCAATACTTCAGCATTTTCCTTGTGTACTCTTCTTTAAAGACAACAGTCACGCTCCGGTACGGTCTAGTGGCTAGGATATCCGGCTCTCACCCAGGAGGCTCGGGTTCGATTCCCGGTACAGGAATGTTTTATACACAGCAATACTTCAACTTTTTCTTTGTGTACTCTTCTTTAAAGACAACACTCACGCTCCGGTATGGTCTAGTGGCTAGGATACCTGGCTTTCACCCAGGAGGCTCGGGTTCGATTCCCGGTACCGGAATGTTTTATACATAGCAATACTTCAGCATTTTCCTTGTGTATTCTTCTTTAAAGACAACAGTCACGCTCCGGTATGGTCTAGTGGCTAGGATACCTGGCTTTCACCCAGGAGGCTCGGGTTCGATTCCCGGTACCGGAATGTTTTATACACAGCAATACTTCAACATTTTCCTTGTGTACTCTTTTTAAAGACAACAGTCACGCTCCGGTATGGTCTAGTGGCTAGGATACGTGGCTCTCACCCAGGAGGCTCGGGTTCGATTCCCGGTACCGGAATGTTTTATACACAGCAATACTTCAGCATTTTCCTTGTGTACTCTTCTTTGAAGATAACAGCCATGCTCCGGTATGGTCTAGTGGCTAGGATACCTGGCTCTCACCCAGGAGGCTCGGGTTCGATTCCCAGTAGGGGAATGTTTTATACACAGCAATACTTCAACATTTTCCTTGTGTACTCTTCTTTAAAGACACCAGCCTTGCTCCGGTATGGTCTAGTGGCTAGGATACCTGGCTCTCACCCAGGAGGCTCGGGTTCGATTCCCGGTACCGGAATGTTTTATACACAGCAATACTTCAGCATTTTCCTTGTGTACTCTTCTTTAAAGGCAGCAGGCACGCTCCGGTATGGTCTAGTGGCTAGGATACCTGGCTTTCACCCAGGAGGCTCGGGTTCGATTCCCGGTACCGGAATGTTTTGTACACAGCAATACTTCAACATTTTCCTTGTGTACTCTTCTTTAAAGACAGCAGCCACGCTACGGTATGGTCTAGTGGCTAGGATACCTGGCTCTCACCCAGGAGGCTCGGGTTCGATTCCCGGTACCGGAATGTTTATACACAACAATACTTCAGCATTTTCCTTGTGTACTCTTCTTTAAAGACAACAGTCACTCTCCGGTATGGTCTAGTGGCTAGGATACCTGGTTTTCACCATGAGGCTCGGGTTCGATTCCCGGTACCGGAATGTTTTATACACAGCAATACTTCAACATTTTCCTTGTGTACTCTTGTTTAAATAGAACGGTTACGCTCCGGTATGGTCTAGTGGCTAGGATACCTGGCTCTCATCCAGGAGGCTCGGGTTCGATTCCCGGTACCGGAATGTTTTATACACAGCAATACTTCAGCATTTTCCTTGTGTACTCTTCTTTAAAGACAACAGTCACGCTCCGGTATGGTCTAGTGGCTAAGATACCTGGCTTTCACCCTGTAGGCTCGGGTTCGATTCCCGGTACCGGAATGTTTTATACACAGCAATACTTCAGCATTTTCCTTGTGTACTCTTCTTTGAAGATAACAGCCATGCTCCGGTATGGTCTAGTGGTTAGGATACCTGGCTTTCACCCAGGAGGCTCGGGTTCGATTCCCGGTACTAGAATGTTTTATACACAGCAATACTTCAGCATTTTCCTTGTGTGCTCTTCTTTAAAGACAACGGTCACGCTCCGGTATGATCTAGTGGCTAGGATACCTGGCTTTCACCAGGAGGCTCGGGTTCGATTCCCGGTACCGGAATGTTTTATACACAGCAATACTTCAACATTTTCCTTGTGTACTCTTCTTTAAAGACAACAGTCACGCTCCGGTATGATCTAGTGGCTAGGATACCTGGCTTTCACCAGGAGGCTCGGGTTCGATTTCCGGTACCGGAATGTTTTATACACAGCAATACTTCAACATTTTCCTTGTGTACTCTTCTTTAAAGACAACAGTCACGCTCCGGTATGGTCTAGTGGCTAAGATACCTGGCTTTCACCCTGTAGGCTCGGGTTCGATTCCCGGTACCGGAATGTTTTATACACAGCAATACTTCAGCATTTTCCTTTATGGTCTAGTGGCTAGGATGTCTGGCTTTCACCCAGGAGGCTCCGGTTCGATTCACGGTACCGGAATGTTTTATACACAGCGATACCTCTTCATCCTTTGAGTATTGTTATTTAAAGACAACACTCCCGTTCCGGTATAGTTTTTACTCATCCTGTGTGTTCGTTTGTCTTTTCTGTTGGTCTGTGTGCAACTTCAAGCTTTTTGGGAGTATAGCAAATTAAAATACAGTTCAATGGGTAGTGAGTTTTCTTCCCTAAAATAAAATGAATGCACAAAGAATCCAATCTAGTCACTTCAAAGATAGTTAAACAGTAAGAGGTCGTTTTGACAAGGCAGAAGATACTTTGTAATACAATGATCTTTTATTTAATCTTTATAACGTAGTAAAACGCATAAAACGCTCGGCATGAAAGTTAAGAGCTACAGACCGCTCTTGTTCAGTAGTCGAGTACAAGCGCCGAGCGCGTTTTACGATAGGCAGCTTTTAAAGTGACTTTCTGCATTTCATACACACGACCAAAAACTCTGAGTGCTTGCACGTGTAATAAAGTGTGACAGATGATTCTAAAATTCCGGAGAAATCAAACTAAACTAATGCTTTTGACATTTCCTTTGCAAGTGAGAAAGAAAGAGTTCTAGATTTTGAGCTGGATATAGCGTTGATGTAGATTTAGATGATTGATTTTGACAATGAATATGTTTTTTCCCGCACCGAGTATGAGCACCCTTTCCGGGATATATAGTTACTTTCTGTAACAACACTACAAGTCACAGCCGAATGCTAAACATACTTTTTTTGTTGTTGTTGTCATGCTTTCCTGCGGATTTAGTGTAGAAATTCACTGTGATGGACGTAGTGTTATCGGTTCGCCTTCTGATGCTACTGATGCTGATCATGATAATAATATGATATGATATATTTTATGTCAACATTTACAACCATGTAATGTGGACCTCACAATTTTTGTATCCGGTGCCACAATTACATTCGTTACAGATATACCTTTTGTAGACGCTCTTATACTTGACTTTCGACCACATTTAAATTGATCAGTATTCTCCCTTTAAATCCTAACAACTTAATTTCGATCATTCAAAATTTACACTTTTACGACTCTGTTCTTGATTTTCAGTACACTTATATCGTACACACACTGTTTCAATAATACTTGTTACTAAAACGTACTACACCAGTGTCCAATACGTTCGTTATTATGTCTGTTTCTTGTGTACTGTACATTTCATTTTCAGATCTCACTAATTTTCTACATGTTATACTTCACTATCCTAGCTAGCCTCCCCCACCATACTCCTCCCCTATTTTCATTATCTATATCATTTTACTTAATACTTTACTTATAAATTCGTTAATCTTCGATGCTACTTACCTATTAGAGTTCTACGAAATGTTCATTTGGCCATTATTCAGTCTATCATTCAATATGGTATAATTGTTTGGGGTGGAAGTACAAAAATTAATCTTAGTCCGTTAAATTTACTACAAAAACGAATAATTAAAATTTGTTTGAAGAAACGTTTCGATTATCCAACTAAATTAATTTATTCTGAATTTAATGTATTTAATATTGAACAAATTTATAAGTATACGCTGTTAAAATTTTATCATACAAATCGTAATAAGTTTGTATTACAGACACACAATTATGACACAAGACGAAATATTAATTCAACATTAGTAGAACCTAAATGTCTCACATCTGCTGGTCTAAAGCATAGCATAAATTTTGGCCCTCGGTTGTACAATGCTTTAACTAAATTACACCCAGAACTTCTAACATGTAACCCACTAACATATAACAAGAAAATTAGAAACGTGTTAATATCTTCAATTTGATTAAATAAATTTATAGCCTATGTGCATGAATTAATCAACCTATATTATATTTGTATTCTATAATTTTGAAATATATATTAGTCCTACTTTTCACGTGCGATATTATTCTTCTCTAGTGTTAATATTATATTATATATTCCATTGCCGCTGTAATTATATTTTAGTTCCTATTTTATTTTACTTATTTATTTATATTATTATTATTTTTTATTTTAATATTATATCTGAACTGCGACCGAGCACGAGCGCTGCTCATTCGGTCTCAAATTTTGTTAATACTACTGTATCTTCTTTATATATTGCTTGTATTATCTTAGTTGTATTTCTCTTTGTTTTGTTTTGTAATTATATTTCTTTATTCTGTATATTTTGTAATTATATTTCTTTATTCTGTATATTTGAATTTAAATAAATAAATTAATTAAATAAAAAAATAAATAAATTACTTCTCTAGTTCATTCACAATTGACAGTTTATCACTCTGTTCTTGATATTCAGTTCACTTAGACTATATCGAGGACACACTGTTTCTAATAATACTTGTTATTAAAACATATTACACCATTGTCAATATGCTCGTTATTATGTCTGTTTCACGCGTACCTTTCATTTTCCGATCTCACTAATTTTCTACATATCATACTTCGCCATCCTAGCTAGCCTCCTCCACCATACCTATTTTCATTACCTCTATCGTCTTATCTACTTACTATTTAACTTCCTCATGATGATGATAATAATAATAATAATAATAATAATAATAATAATAATAATAATAATAATAATAATAACGATAAGCGAATGTGCGGTCTTGTAAGCAGAATTTCCTTGTCATAAATTTCTGCTTTTATTGTGTCAAATAGGACATATACATTCTTCACTTAAAGAGTGATTGTTCTTTGTTCACCTCATTAAAGAACTTCTCATTTGTTTCACATTTGACAGCCGCCTTTGTAGTTAAACAGAGCGCTGGATTATGACGCCTGTTCAAACCCCGGGGATGGCTAAGATCCAATTGCGATAGACAAAGGAGAGGTTCGCTTTCACTGCAAAAATAGGTGGTCCGAGATCGAATCCTGTTTGGGAGAAGTTGCCTGGTTGATGTTTATTCGGGATTTCCCTCAACCCATTAAGAGCAAATGCCGGATAACTTTCGGCACCGGACTCTGGGTTCATTTTACTTCATTACCAGCATCTTCATCCATTCTACCTACTTTCTTACTCATTATCCCATCATACGGGATTAAAAGACTCCGACCAAATGGGTGCACCAGCCTCGGAACAGGATTATTAATCATAATCGGGGTTTCCTGAGATTGTTTCGTTTCTTCCCTCTTCATTCCATCAATAACCAACTCTTCAGAATTGCGCTTTCATTATCATTTCTGTTTCAATATATCTATCGTTTATCGTGACAGATGTTCTTCGTGATTCGTCCTCATAGTGGTGTTGAGTTATAAACCAGTAATACTTAAACTGTAGTCCGTGGATCCTTGGGGATCCGATTCATGGGTCCAGAAATGAGTTTTCAAACTATTTCCCCGACGTACAGTAGTGGCAAAAAAAAAAAAAAAAAAACCGGACCGACCCTTGTAGCTGATTTCAGAGTCTTGTTCACTCCAGAGCACGATAGACTGGTAACTAAGACTTTCGTGGTTCGAATCCTGCCCCTGGGAAGGAAACTCTTTTTTGTTCCTTATTCAAATTTATTCCAAATACTTAAATTCATGTTCTGGGAATAATAAGTTAATTAAGTAGTAAAATATCGCTACAATCGGATGGTGGGAACGGCTTACCCAAGCGGCACAATCGTCAAGCAACTCATTATATAAAGGATGCATAAAAAGCCTACTTTTGCTGCTAAGTCTAGAGCAGGTATGCTCAAAATTGTAAAAGCGCCGATTACACGGATGATGCTGCACTGCATAACACACACAGTGTAGGAACTGGGCTCCGCAACTACATTCCAGCACCGCCCGTGGCATCGCTCTCACTGTCTTACAAATACGGATAATAAACTGAATTCGAAAAAGGAAATATTCAGTTATTACATTATTTATTATATTTTATACAGTTATGATATTATTATATCATAGATAATGTTATTTTCGTATTCCACATTCAACATGTGTAGGCCTATTCTTTTCTGCAAGTAATTGGAAATCTATTTCCAACGAATTTACTGCAATGCACAAAAGATTGTCATCTGTTAATCGGGACCTATGTTTGGATTTTGGATTTAGCAACCTTCATTCTCGAAAATAATTGTTTGCACACATATTTCGAGTGACAGCGAATAAGCTTATCTTGGGATATTGCGTTTTGTTCATTTTTTAATATTTCTATGCTTGGCAAGTCATATTCTCCGCATTTAGTTCTGAATTCTACGTGACTCTGTAAATCAATTAACTTGTCCTGGGACTGCACTCTCACGGATTGTACTCAATTTACTATGAAAGGATTAACAAAAAGAGTAATATCAATTTCCATACGTCTAAAACCATTAAATCGATATTCTGTGAATTCACATTTGAGCTGGCCCAGTAGTGAGATGTAATTAACTATATTTTGTTCAGGCACCATAGATTTCTTTAACAGTTCACAAGAGTTTTTAGTGCCTTAGCTAATCCCCAACATACTACATAACTTGCTCCTAAACGTAGACTCTGAATTGTTCGACTCTCTTTAATGTTTGGTGTATCATGAAGTGCTTTCAATTCTTGAAACTGTAGTGCACGTTGCACCCCTGAAATATTATTTTATCATAACATGTATTTCTGTTGGAATAAAATCACCACAATAACAATAATTGTACTAGTAGTAATAATAATAATAATAATAATAATAATAATAATGATATTAATGTTGATATATGAATACATATTACAGAAAACAGCTTCCCTGTCACTTCGGCATGTTCTGTATGGCAGAGCGTATAATATTTTATGTTGCTCAGTAGTATTCCTGACAATACCTTACAACATAGTAAACACTTTACAAAAATATTCTTCCTCCCACACTGTACGGAATGATCGTTTGCTTACAGAAGGTTTTGACTGTGTCATTGTCCCGCACTGTTCGTGCGTTTACTAAGTACTTGAACTGCCTTCCGCAGTCATCCGTCGAGCTTCGAACGAGGAACAGCACTCTCTACTTTCGAAGGTTGCGATTACAGAACGTAATCGGGAGTCAGAGAATGAGCATACCTGGTCTAGAGGTATCCTTACTGCACAACAATTACCAATCTCATCCGACAGTTCATAAATGTATATGACATATGTTAATATTGGTTGTTCTAGCGAATGCCTGACACCATCAAAATAATGACCAAATGAAGTATGGCACATCTTTACTTCCATAGCGTATGACACGAGGCACTCAAGGCCAGAGAGGGAGCTGCATGCATCACAGACGGAAGAGAAACTCACTCAGGTCGGACGCATTAGCAAACAATCACGGGTCTTCGTGCCCGCCATCATACCAGCATTGATCCAGAAAATTGCAACCGGAAGCGTCTAGGAAGGGTCTATTGTCAATGGAGCGTTCTTTGTGATAAATGCTTAGCATATGTATTACAATGCACGCATTATAGTAAGTTCATCTTAGATCTAAGGCTTGGTAGTACTCACAGAAGAAATTGCGAAATCGCTAACTGGTGGTTATTGATCGTTTTCCTGGAGATCTCACTACATAATTGTTAATTTTTTTAAAGTTGGTTATTTAACGACTCTGTACAAATAGGCTTAGAGTTCAACTTGGTTACAGCATCATTCAAAGCACTAAACAAATAATGTTACAACAAACGAATGTTGCTACAAGAAACATAAATAAATAGATAAATGATTAAACAAATAAAAGAGAAAAGAATAAATAAACAAATAAATGAATACATAAATAAATTACGAATAAACGAATAAATAAACAAATAAACAAACAAACAAAACATAACTAAATAAATAAATGAATAAATAAACGAGTGAATAAGTAAATGAATGAATAAATAGGTAAATAAATAAATAAATAAATATATAAAAGAATAAATAAACGAATAAAAGAATAAATAAATACATAAATAAATAAATAAATAAACAAAAATAAATAAATAAATAGATAAATAAATAAGCAATTAATTAATTAAATAAATAAGTAAATCAATGAATGAATGAATAAATAAATAAACGAATAAATAAATAAATGAATAAGTAGGTAAACTAATTAATAAATGAATGAATGAATAAATAAATAACAAAATAAATAAAGGAATAAAAGAATAAATAAAGAAGTAAATAAATGAATAAATAAAAATAAATAAATGAATAAATAAATAAACAAAAATTAAATAAATAAAGGAATGAATAATTAAATAAACAAATAAATAAATATATAAATAGATAAACGAATAAATAAACAAACAAATAAATAAACTAATAAATAATACATTAATAAATCAATAAATATATATATATATATAAATCACTAAATAAATAAAGAAATAAGCAAACAAAAATAAACGAATAAATAAATAAATAAAGGAAAATAAATAAATGAATGAATGAATAAATAAATAAAGTAATTAAAAGAAATAAATAAATAAACAAATTAATAATAAACAAATAGACGAATAGGCCTAAATAAGTAAGTGAATAACTAAACAATAAATGAGTAAACAAATAAATAAAAATGAATAAATATACTTAGAGCTATATGTATAAAGCAAACAAGAAATATATTCAAAATATTATTTATTTTGTACATATACTACTAAAATTTAATTTACAATTTTATATCGGCTTACAATACAACTTCTAAAACTAATTTACACCGTTCCTGTGATTTATATAAAAAGAAATAAAAATGCTGCACTGATTGTAGAAAATAGTGACTTACAGACTAAAATACTATAATCACAATAGTATTCAAGTACGTACAGTACTCACAATTATGAATATCGGTTGAAGAAATCTTTATTGTTTTCTATTTCCATTTTTCAAAATAATACATCTGTAAATCATTGTCACTTCATCCTTAACCGAACTGAATTCACGGATAACATCAGCTATCTTTTTTCCACTCTCGAATTGTTTTATGATGTTAACTAGATCTTCCACACTTAAATATTTTTTTCTTTGATCCTTGTTCCATTGTACTGTATGTAACACTCGTTTTCAAATTGAATGTCTGAATTTTGGTCGTTTAACACTATTTTGGTAAAGAAGATAAATGATTTGTTGTTATTCAGTAAAAGGACTGGACATATTCAAGTGCTAATTTTGTTTTGAAAAGTACAAATACAATATTTAAAAACAAAAATTACAAAAATAGCCTCGAAAGTATAGGCCTACTCATCTTGAAAGATTATTGGAATTGGCGTTTTTGTTGCTTATCATGACAATTTCTTTAAATATCGGTAATGATATTTGAGAGTCAGTTCTTCATGTCAAATGTAGCATCAAATCTACTTCTGTATTCTTCTTTCCCCCCAGAATAATAGGAAAATCATGTCTCGTATAAACGAATCATTGCAAAAGGTAAGACCACAGCACGCTTAACAATATTAGGTTACTGTCGTAATAGATTGCGTCAAAAATCATTCAAAAGACGATTTCTGCATTGCACCTCAAAATTGGATAAGACATTACATCAGATTTTAATGTAATCAATTGCGTAGAATTGACTGGTATGATTGTAGTTACAAACAGATTTCGTATCCAAGATATCGCTTCATTACTCGCAGGAAAATGTTCCGATAAATAGCTCTGCAAGTCACGTACCTACGTGTTGTAAGATGTTACTTGGAACTTGTTCACCCACTAATCATTTAATTTCAGTCAGAAATTTATGGAGAATACGGAAGTAATCACATCTGTTTTATTTGAAATAAGATATCCAGAACTCTAGTTTATTTCTGTCAAAGAAGTTTCATCACACATACTCTTTTCTTATTTTAGTAAGGATCACGTAAGAGTAGTTCCAAAAAGGCTAATTTTGTCGTATTCTCAGTGTTGCCAACAAATACCAGATATCACCATAGAGGGTAATCACAATGCCATGTACTGAAATAATAATAATAATAATAATAATAATAATAATAATAATAATAATAATAATAATAATAATAATAATAATAATAATAATAAATCTTACTTACTTACAAATGGCTTTTAAGGAACCCGAAGGTTCATTGCCGCCCTCACATAAGCCCGCCATTGGTCCCTATCCTATGCAAGATTAATCCACTCCCTATCATCATATCATCATATGCCATCTCCCTTAAATTCATTTTAATATTATCCTCCCATCTACGTCTCGGCCTCCCCAAAGGTATTTTTCCCTCCGGCCTCCCAACTAACACTCTATATGCATTTCTGGATTCACCCATACGTGTTACATGCCCTGCCCATCTCAAACGTCTAGATTTAATGTTCCTAATTATGTCAGGTGAAGAATACAATGCGTGAAGTTATGTAACTTTCTCCACTCTCCTGTAACTTCATCCCTCTTAGCCCCAAATATTTTCCTAAGAACCTTATTCTCAAACACCCTTAATCTCTATTCATTCATTCATTTCATTTATTTTATTCCATAGATCTTGCATGAGCAATGAAGCTTTAAGATGTGGAACAAGTCAAGAGTTTACAATATTACAATTACAATTTTTACAGTTTTACAATTTAATAATTTTCTACAATTTTTACAATTTTGTGCAATTTTTTACAATATTTTGGCGAGATGTAGTGAGATGAGGTGAGGTCCGAGGATTCGCCAAAATATTACCCGGCATTTGCCTTTTGGTTGGGGAAAACCTCGGAAAAACCCAACCAGGTAATCAAATGAAAGTGGGGTAATCAAATCAAAGGGGTTGATGCCGAGGACTCGCCATAGACCATCCGGCTTCAGTTCCACGGTTCTCTCAATATAAGAGTCCAAGTTTCACAACCACACAGAACAACCGGTAATATTACTGTTTTATAAATTCTAACTTAATAATAATAATAATAATAATAATAATAATAATAACTATAATATAGTATTAATAATAACAACGTCTCTTTCTTATTTACCACATCTCATCTTTATGTTGGGAGGTGTTTTCTAAATGGTTCAATAATTTGTGAAAGAGTAGGCCTATATTATTTTCCTCCTGGACCTGTCGCACATTATGTTGGTAATTAGTACATTAATATGATCCAATATTAAAATGTATTTTATGCTCGACCATGCCGAAATGTAGTAATTATACACCTGGTAATAGCCCTTTAATGCATCTCATTAAAGTACACCTATTCATTATAATTCAGTTGTTTAGCCAATGAAAAATCACCTTTGTACTGATTGTACCATTATAAAACCGCAAGTATCGATTATTCTCGGATATGCAATCGAAAGACAATTAGCGAAAAGTCACGGAGGCTGGAAATCGAATACTGTCGCAGAAGGTTATGTTCTGTTACTATAATAATTAGCGTTAATTGTAAATAATATTCAAATAAATTCAATTTATCATCTAGTTTTTCAATTCTAAATCAATTTCTAGGTTATATCAAGACTAATGTTCATGTTATTCTCTAGATTATATCAAGGTCAATGACATTCGTGTTTCGGAAAAAATCAATACTTTCGCGTCTGCGCACATCTCACAATTCAGGTCAGTTCACTCCTCACATAACCATAACATGAATACTTATGAATAATTTCAAGTTAGAAATATGGTCGAGCATAAAAAGTCGTATGAAACTTGCCTATAATGGTAATTAAGACGCTCGTGTGAAAATTATGAAATTCGCTTGCGCTCGTTTCATAAACAAACATATTTGCGTCTTAATTACTACCATTATAGGCTCCTTGCATAATGTACTATTGTTTGACAACATGAAATTCATTGCTTTGACTAAACAGTTTACGATTCACGAGACCTAACCTAAAAATCTATTCTGTTTGGTCACGTGAAATGATTAGTACGAATCCGGAAAACAGGATACCACTTCAAAATATATACCCTACTTAAAATATCACACACACATTGGCTAACACACACGAATAAATGGCGAGCACTGAAAAGGTGAATGGATGGTCAGACAGAGATACAGGAAGGCAAATTGGTTGGTCAACTAACTGATTGATGATTGATTGGTCAGCATAATGAGAGACCATAATTTTGTTTCCTTCAATTCAGAAATCTGCCTTTCCATCTCACAATGAATAAGAAATAAGCAATATATGGTAAGTGATTCAAATCTTTGTTTTATTGTAAAGATTTTTTTTACGTTTGTGCACAGAGACGTCCCTGAAGACGTCTTGAACGCATTCTGCTGGATCCACTCCACGTACACAATCCCTGGTGCATTCTATAAGAAGGTTGGCGTAGAGGTACCCTTCCCTGGAGTGGACCACACCAACAGCTGGCCTCCCGAGGACAGGAAGTACACGAAATACTACCAGTGGATAGGATTTACCCTCTTCATACAGGTAAGACAACAGCGTATTTTCTGTTCTATGCTATTACAGAATTTATCATCTCTCCTAATTCCAGATGGATTCTAATGCCGAGCGCTTTAGAACTAAGCCAATTACATGTTGAAGAATAAATCCAATAACTAGGTTTCCCTGTTACCCTTTCTCTAACTTCTCTGTTGATGAAACCGAAACGTTGGATGTCTTTACATAAAGGATATTGATTATTTTGTCTACGTTGATTATCATCAATCTCAGACTATCGTCGATTTTTTTATTAAATTTAGGTTAGACCTCTATTACTAAGTCTATATAGCTGTGTTAAGCAATGTTGACATTACTCCGGCTTGATAAAATGTTTGGAAACATTTAAGCTTTTATGCTTTGAAATATTCAGAATTTCGTCACTAAATACTTCAAATTTAAGGAAGTTGAGCCGTTACAGCCAATTTTCAAAACTGGATTTCGCTACCTATCATAGTTTCCCAATTGTACCACCGGTACCATGCACTGACCGAAATTTCATTAGAAAATGTCTTCCACCACGAGGATTCGAACCAGCGCGTATTCCAAAACGGGAATTAGGCATGACGCCTTAAGGTCGTTTTCACCAACGCCACACCGGTCAATTTACTTGTTATTTTAGTTTTTTACAACTCGGTTAAGAACATTAATTCGGATAAGGCTCAACTTTGTGTTCACCACATATTTTATTATCTTAGTTTTCTAAAACGCAAATTTTCCTTCAATTCACTTTGATGCTTAAAATTCTCATCTTGGGAACAGCACCATCTGTTTGGTACCGCTCGAAACGAGGAATTCTTGGAAGAAAAACTGAAGGGCTCTTGATTATAGTGACAGAAAAAATAAATAAATACGAGTATGTCGTCGGTGTAGTTGACTACAAAGATAGTTTTGTTGCCATAAAGAACTATGAGCGTTGAAAGGAGGGGAAAGATGCCCAACATGACATACCGAGAGAAAAATCTATTATTGGAACTCGCACAGAAACACAAAAATGTGACTGAAAACGAACTGATGGAGTTCCAACCAGGGTTAAAGATGATACGTGGAAAGGAATAGTAAGTAGCTTTAATAAATTCTCAAGGAATTTAACTGTTAGTTAATATGTCTGTGTCATAAAGAAACCATTTTTACATAAAAATGTAACAGTATTTATGTATCTGTCTGTTGGCAACTCTAGTTGATGCTCTGTCATGGACAGCACTAACACTAAAGCTGAAACTTTAGATAGCTTAAAACGTGTGTCATCGTACTCATGAAAATACGTAGCACGTTCTTTTATCTATCTAGAGCGTTTTACTCTATCTTCATGGTCATATTCATCATCTTCATCACTATCATTTTCTCTAATGTTTGTCAGATGTTGCAATCGCACACGAGCCATTTTATTTTATGTCTTTATCGTGAATAATCATTTTTAATGGTCAATTTTCCACGGATAAAATATAAATTGAGATAATGTCACAAAACCAATATAATTATGTTGGTGAAACCCAGAAGAAGTGCTATAATAGTTTTTCGATACAAAAACCTGGATAAAATAACTATCGGCTTTGGTGAAATCAGCCCCTAGGCCACGATGCTACGGCGCAGAAAGTAAAGCGTTCACGTAAGTTATGGCTGGTTCACAATAAACCGGGAACGGTAACGGCAACGAGAACGAGAACGGAAATAATGTTCAAATAAATGTATTTAGATGTGAGCATTCATAATAGTTAAGGCTGGTTCACAATAAACCGGGAACGAAAACGACACGAGAACAAGAACGGAAATAATGTTAAAATAAATGTATTTAAATGTGAGTATTTACAATAGTTATTCGTACTATCAAGGACTGGAATGCTTTACCTGCAGACTTACTAAAGGCTTTACCAACAACCAGAAACATATTTAAAAATAGGCTTAAGGACTTTACTAATAGACGATAATTATACACAGTATGTAAAGGATGTAAATGATATTTTGTTATTGAAGTGTGGTATCAGTGAAGAATTATGTTGTGTCAGTGAAGTGTGTTGTGTCAGTGAAACGTGTTCCTGTTAGGAAAGCTTTATAGTTTATAGTGACAGTGCAAAGTATTTGAACAGTGAAATGTTTTTGAAATGTTAGTGAAATCAGGATAGAATCAGTGAAATGTGTCGTAGTTCCAGTGCAGTGAGTGAGTTGACAGCGAAATGAGTGTAATGTGGAAAGGTACTTGTGCAGATATGAACATATCATACTCGTGGGTTTTAGTTCGAACTTAGGGTTAAGATACCAATTGGATTTATTTTAAATGTTATTTTAAGTGATAGTGCTTCATTTAATTTAGGATATTCCCTATTATTATTATTATTATTATTATTATTATTATTATTATTATTATTGTTATTATTATTATTAATATAAATTATTATTAGTATTAATTATTGGTATTATTAAGTGTATTTTTAATTAACAAGTTTATTATTGTCTTTATTGAGTGTAATTAGTTACCACTGCCACCGGATATATACCCATTGCAGTGTGAATAAATACATACATACATAGGCCTACATACAAACATTTATTTTAACAATATTTCCGTTCTCGTTCTCGTTATCGTTTCCGCTCCCGGTTTATTGAGGCCCAGCCTTTAATTGTGAATGCTCACATTTAAATACACTTATTTTAACAATATTTCCGTTCTCGTTCTCGTTGCCGTTTCCGTTCCCGGTTTATTGTGAACCGGTCTTAACTGTATATAGTTACCAGAAATTATACTTCGTCAGTGTGATAACTGACATTCACATCTGCAAGTTGTTATTAGTTGAGATTTTCAAGCAGATAACAAGGGTACAAAGTTACCAGTAATTCGTCATGAGCCAGCCTTTCTCCTAAGTCGTGAAATAAATC
Organism: Periplaneta americana; assembly: GCF_040183065.1. Lineage (NCBI taxonomy): Eukaryota > Metazoa > Arthropoda > Insecta > Blattodea > Blattidae > Periplaneta > Periplaneta americana. Next base: position 149,444,790 of record NC_091130.1, read on the forward strand.
GACTGACGCACATTTCTCTATAAAACTATTTAATTAGTTATGGACCATTGTATATTGACAATGAGAATAAGATTTACATTTCACAATTTTTTTAAGCACGAATTTCAGCTGATATGTTTGTATTTCATTAAATTTATATCTCACTTTTCCAGTAAAAAAACACAACCTATACAACGTCCTGAAGTAAACATATGCTCGCATTCTCCCTGGAATAAAAGCTCTTGTCTGTTTAATATTTTCGACAGGTCGCCATGTGTTTGCTCACAGCGATATGTTAAATGGAAACATAGAGAGCCAAAAGTAGGGAAACAGATTACGTCTGTTTCATCACAACCTGCGTGCCTGCTTGCAAATATCGTACAGGCACCCGCAGCTGATTCTGATGAATTTCAGCATGCGTTATAAAGTATCTATAAGATTTAGAAATATCAAAATAACAGAGAGGTTGGCTTGAACAATGCAATTGATTGGCATGTCATTATTTTTTGAAAATGACACATTTCAAGCGATTCTCTCGGTGCAATATTACCCGGAAATTATTCATAACACGCAGAAATAAACCTGGGGTTCTTAATTAATCTTTACGTACAGGTTCTCCGCGTAACAGTGCATATTACTGTGGAATCCCGGTCACCAAGTCACTCAACTGAGTGCGCTCCTTGTATAATGGCAGTTGACTTAATACAAAAAGGTCAACATACATGTCGAACTTGAAGTCAGACCACAAACGGAAAAACACTGGGGGAGAGGGATTCTATCGGATGTTGTGGATTGATCTTCGCGTAGTTCAATAGTTAGAGCGCTTGGTACGTAGAACCAAGGAGACGGGTTCCATCCCCGACGCGCCGGAGCGAATTTTTCTCCTCTAATATTAATTATGTGATAGGTATCATTATGATAAGTGCTTAAAAAACAAAAAGACTTTATTCATAGACACTGATATGATATGATATGAATCCTGTACAAGTAACCAGTCGATAGCCGGGGCTAGTTTAGCACGCTCGTAGCACGGGCTAGCGAAATATCTATGCATAGCACCCCATGTGAATACAGCAAGGAAAAGTGTTAAACTATTACTTTACTTCCTATATATATTAACCATTGTGACTTTGTTCTTCTATAGTTCTTTATTATGCTATACTATTATATAGTTAATTTGTATACAATATTGTACAATTCAATAGTATTTCTATTCATGTCACTGTGTTAGATTTCTATTGACCAACTTTTGTTTACCTGCACATATCAGTAAGTAAATAAATAAATAAATAAATAAATAAATAAATAAATAAATAAATACATTTCTGATTATTTAAGTAAATAAATAATTAAATGTAAATAAGATAAATATAGGCCTATAGGCCTACATAAGTAAATTAATTTAAACAATAAATAATAAGTAAATAAATGAATATCTAATTATATAAGTAAATAAGTAATTAAATATAAATAAGTAAATAGTTTACCAGCGAAAAGTTTTCAGCTTTCATTGCTTATTGTTTTGTTTAGTCAACTGTCCGAAGACAGGTCTGAACCTCACAAGTGATACCAACATGGCACCACTTATGAGGCAACTGGGCCAGAAGATAATAGGGTACGGTGGCCAATTTCTTTCCTCCTCTATTGAATACATCGCCGATTAGCTACATATCAGATTTCAGGTGCATACAAACAATTGTTTTGTCTCTGACATATATCGTCAAGTAAGATGTACTGCCTGGATAATAAGCTTAGATGTACATATCAGCCAGAATGCCAATCAGAGGTATCATAGCTTATGAAGTTAGTAGTAGTAGTAGTAGTAGTAGTAGTAGTAGTAGTAGTAGTAGTAATAATAATAGTAATAATAATAATAATAATAATAATAATAATAATAATAATAATAATAATAATAATAATAATAATCGGAAGTCGTAACTTAGTTTCACACACACTAGATAAGCAATTGTGTCTAAGTGTATCAAACGACGTTCCACTAACGGTGTATCTTCCGTTTGTTGAAGGTCTGTAAACAGAATGCAATGAAAAAAAAAAAAAAAAAATATATATATATATATATATATATATATATATATATATAATTTGAACTGGTAATGGAAATAATGGGAAAACGGCTGAACGGATTTTAATGAATGACTCCTCATTTTGAAGCTTGGAACCCAAATATTTTCAGAAAAATAGTTTTCACAGAAATGTCAATTTTCCTACATCATTTTCCTACATAATTTTCCTATTTTCCAAAATCCATCTGTCATCAGTTTTGAGAACTAATAGCTTTTCAGTATAAGGCAGGTACTAAAATAAACAATATCATGGAGGCCATGACTCCAGAATTGCCAACAGATTCTCTGACATAATGCCAATAGGTCGAGCTTCATTTGTCTCTATATTGGTTACTAAAAACTTCAAAGCTTATTACGAAGGTTATAATTATTATCATGATTAAAATTTACAAATCTGATTCTTGTGTAATTTTATTAGTACAGCTATGTAGTGTATATAGGTTATTAAAAACTACAAATCTCAAGAAGGTTTGTTGAAATTATTTCCATTAAAATGAAATATTACAGTTGTAATATGGTGTATTTTGTCACTGATACACATTGATACTATTATTGATGATATGAAAATGAAACCTTTTGGGGTTATTTATGTAAGTAAACGTAGAGAATAACTTACATTAGATCTTCATTTCTATAATTTTCTGAGTAACGGCTATACATACATATGTTACTAAAAACTACAAATCTTACGTAAGACATAAATATTGTTATTAAAAATGGAATACTTATCTAATACACTCCAAAATGTCATATTCTTGCCAACAATCTGCAATGACCTGAAATAGCTACTACTTTACTCCCACATGAAAAAACCGCTGATCGTCTTGATATTGATAGCCTATTAATTTGAGCTTCCGCATTGAAACTCAAAGAAATGAAGATGGATATGTGCAAGAAAAGCATTTGGCATAAAATCCATTCTGAGGGAAGTTTTTAAAAAAAGATGCATTTGACAAGGTTAAACTTCATTGAGTTATGTTACTTTCAATGTAACATATTTCGCGGGGCATGTTTAATTATTATGGAAGCAAGTAACTTTAAAAATATCTGATATTCTGTCTGGAAAATAAATCTGAAAAATTTGTATTTAAACTTCTAATGAACTTAGTCTGCAGCAATTGCTGCACAAGCCACTAGTTACATTTTAATGCAATGGCCACATCGACACCAACAAGCATGAAGTCCGAGGTAGTCATTTAATTCCTTATGTTTGTGATGTAGTGGCGTACAAATCGTTGCATATTCGTTGTCAGTCTACAGTAATGTAGATAAGAATTTCCTCTGCAATCTGATTTGCTAAGCGTCTAAATATATGCGTCTCAAGTCCATTGATCCTGTTATTTCTGTGAAAGCATGTAGATGACATGAGTATATTCAGGTGTCAGCTGCAAAACCACCTACTACCTTCCGTTTCATCACCAAGTCTAATTCCAGTTCCTGGATTCACTGTCTTGTTAAATGTTGCGAAATTCTCTGGAAGAGAATATTTTTCATTTTAAGACACAATTCCGAGAACTTGCTTTGTCTTCGTCTGAAAGTATTTGCAACATCGCATTTTGGAAGCAATCTCGTTGTGAATAATGGTACAGATAATTAATTTTTTAAATGTTAGATATTTTAACTGTGTCTGACAACTGTCTCTAAAGTTCTGAATCTCATATTTACTCGTAGTCATATGTGCGACATAAGGGTAGCAACCACATTATAGATATACCAGAAAGCATATTCTACTTAGTGTGGTCCATTATGAGACTGGGAGTAGAAATTGCAGTACGCGTTAATTTGTGATAATTAAAATCAATTTCATTGTAGTTTTGGATAACCTACAATTTGAAGATGTTCCGGCCTTGGTTAGTTAAGACTCCAACTAAAAACGACCAGTTAGTGAAACAAATGAATCTCATACAAATACCAAAAACATACCAGGTTAAAAGCATATAAAGTTCTAGCAAGACCTGTCCTCATGTATGGTAGTGAGGCCTGGACTGTCCGAAACTCAGATGTTCAACGCCTAACAACAGTGGAAATGGGATTTCTAAGGAGGACTGTCGGCTACAGCTTGCTTGATCACAAAAGGAATGGACTAATTACAAAAGAATTGAAAATTACATCTATTTATGAACATTTCAACCACTATAGACAAAAATGGCTTAACCATGTCAATAGGATGGACCGTTCCAGACTCCCAAGACAAATTCTCCGCTATATACCACAGGGAAGACGATCTTTGGGACGCCCCCTGAAAAGATGGACGGAGACCGTAACAGGCCACTAGCCTAATACCTGCAAGTTCGACGACGACGACAAATACATCGAATGATGAAACACAGTGAATCAGAAGGCCGCAAGTGAAATTGAGACAACTTTCGGGGAGAAGACCCCAACTAAGAAAATACGAATTTTTATGATTGGAAGAGGTGCAAGAGTAAGAACGTAAACTGTCAAAATTGTACAGAATTCATGAATTTTTTTCGACGCACAGTAGAAAACAATGGAGGTAGGGGATTGCCACAAAAATATTAGTAACTTGGTGTCAGGTCCAACAGAAATTGATATTAGAGCCACAAAAAGTATATTCAAGATTTCGGACCCAGATATTTATCAAAGTTAACAAAAGATGCATTATTTTCTCAGTACCTAGTCCGTTTATTCTGCTGTAAACCCATGAAAAAGTTAAAATGTAATGCTGTATTATCTTTATTTTCAGCTATTCTGTTTTATGAATTGATTTAATTATTTCCTTTTGGATTAGGCTAAAACTATTTTACCACTTGGAAAACATTTGGAATAAGTGCGCCACTCAAAAAAGTTTTGTTTTTTAGTTTTCCAATTTTAAAATGACACTCGAGAGGACGTTAAGCGTAGAATAAATATGGGAGATTCGGTTGAGAAGCCTTTGTCATCCAGTCTGCTTTCATAAAGGTGTTCGAGAATAAGGTACTTAGGAAAATATTTGCAACTAAGAGAGGTGAAGCTACAGGGGAATGGAGAAAGTTACACAACGTACAACTGCACACATTGTATTCTTCACCTGACATAGTTAGGAACGTTAAATCCAGACGTTTGTATGGACAGGGCATGTAGCACGTATGGGTGAATCCAGAAATGATATAGAGTGTTAGTTGGAAAACCTGAGGGAGAAAGACCTTTGGGGAAGTCGAGATGTAGATGGGAGGATATTATTAAAATGGATTTGAAGGAGTTGGGATATGGATTATAATCTTGCTCTGGATAGGGACCGATGGCAGGCTTATGTGAGGGCGGAAATGAACCTCTGGGTTCTCTAAAAGCATTCGCAAATAAGTAGAAAACAATAGGGCTTGTGACAAAAAATTAATTGGAGTCAGAAGCAACAGGAGTTCGCATTACAGCTACAAAAATTATATTCAACGTTTTGGACTGGGATATTTGTGAAACACCAGCGAAGAAATACATTATTTCTTCCGTACCTACTCACTATTTAAGGCCTACTGTATGACGAAGAAAAAAATAAAAAAAGTAATACTGCATTGTCTTTCTTTCCAGCTATTCCGTTCTGTGGATTGGCTTAATTGTAACGTGGCTGAAATTATTTTCTTTTGGATTAGGCTAATTTGTAAATGTGATATGCTTTTTATAACGATGTTACATAAGGTGGGTGCTCCTGTTATGGCCATGTTCCTGATATGGCCACCCCCTTATTGTGAGTTAGTTAACCAAAAAATCCGCTAAATTGCAGCAGCATCCAGTGAAAGGGCAACCTGGTATGTCACTTGATCGTTTTCCATCCAGTCAGGTTGAGCAATATGGCGTCAGTTGCCTGTTTTGCGGTTTTCATGTGACCTCTTCTTATTTTTCTCTGGTATGTCTCCTTTGTTTTATGCATGTTTTTCAAAGACTTGTTTCATGAAAACCATCGTACTCCATTCAGTTTTTAATGTTCTGTTGATTGGTGTTGTAGTTGATGGAGTATCTTTTACGAGTTGTTCATAATCAAACGATTTTCGTGAAAGCTTACCTGCTCCTGATACGGCCATATCAAATGCACCATGGCCACATCAAGTTCATTTCACTTTTATTTTTTCACCTGACAAATTTACATGCCTTATAGCTGGGATTACGCAAAAATTTTGTATTTTAAGGAAAACAACTTAAGTTTTATGGAAAAATCTGATTTGACTACACTTTTGAATTATAAAAAGGATTATTAAGTGTCATGTTTATTCATTTTACACCAAAATTGTTTAATTTTAACACAACTGCGCTATCAAACTGAAAACAATCACGATTTGTAGAACATGGAAGAAGGGTGGCCATATCATGTGCACATGTTCCTGATATGGCCACTAGGTAGACTTTTGGAATTTGGGACTTTTTGGACAATTAAAGCTATTTTTATGAGGAAAGGAAATTGTTTTAAGAAAGTCCATTAGACTGAGAACGAGTAAGAAAAAAGTGGTTTACATTTTTTTCAAAATGGCGGCTAGAAAAATTCTCAAACCTTAGCATGGCCATATCAGGGACACCTACCTTAATTATAATTATGGTGTCGTAAGCGTGTATTTACAAAAGGACCCGAGAGGTACATAATTAGATATAGACCAATAATGTATAGACTACTGGATGTATTCCATTATGTATATTTGTTTAAAAGGCTGAAATGTTTTACTCCTTGTTATTATTTTGATTGTGGTGATGAGAATGAATACAAAATCGAGTAAAAGCAATAAACTTATAATCATATGATAATAATACACCTCTTTTCAACTAATGAATAATAATTTATTAATATTATAGAAGACAGGTTATATGACACTGATTCTTTACATGGGAAACATTTGAAATAAGTGCACCACTGGTTTATAAAAGATTTCGTTCTTTTAGTCCCAATTTTAAAGCATACACAATAGGAATACGATAGAACCTGTCTTACCGTTGCTTGACTTTTGGTAATGAATGGGGAAACGGCAACATTGATAAAACGGAAGTGGCTACCCGTATCCTTGTCCCGTTTTGAGTGCAGATTTTCGGAACAAGTGAAGAATGTTATTGTGTTATGTTGCGCACAATATGGTTAAATTCCCAGTTGTTTGCAATAGTCAGGCGTAAGGGACCTGACAGAGTAAACGACCCTTCAAGTGATGCGACTATCAATCATTTTGCCCTGATGATGGCACTAGTATACAGTTACGAAACAATTGATGTTAAATTCCAGCAAACGGTGGAACAGCCAAAAGTCTTCTTCTTCTTCGTCTTCTTCTTCTTCGTCTTCTTCTTCTTCTTCGTCTTCTTCTTCTTCGTCTTCTTCATCTTCTTCTTCTTCGTCTTCTTCTTCTTCGTCGTCTTCTTCGTCTTCTTCTTCTTCTTCGTCTTCTTCTTCTTCGTCTTCTTCTTCTTCGTCTTCGTCTTCTTCTTCGTCTTCTTCTTCTTCTTCGTCTTCTTCTTCTTCGTCTTCTTCTTCTTCTTCGTCTTCTTATACTGGCATGGAGCTCTTAAAGTTTAGCTAGTGTCTCCTTAACGATGCCAGTCCATTCCTTTCTATTTTCTGCCTTCTTCCGCCATCTTCTAACTCCCATCCTTCGCAGGTCCTCCTCCAGACAGTCCAACCACCTTAACCTCCGCCTTTCTCTGTATCTTCTCCCTCCTGAATTTCCATCAAAAATCTTTTTAATCGTTCTGCCACCATACATTCTTATCATTATGTCCAGCCCATTCTACTTTTTTAACTTTTATCTGTGTTACTATATTAGGTCTCTTATACAGGGACATCATTTTATTTTTACTTCAATTTTTATTGTACCTGAGTTTTTGAATGTACTTCACTCCCACCCCTTCTACTAGTAAACTTCCAACACAACCGAGGCCGCGTACATGCAGTCAAGCAGTACTGAGTATAGTACGTTCCAGAAATATGTTCGCGTTTTCTAGTGACGAAACAGCTTTCAATATTGAATCATATTTTCGCACAGGTGCTGTCGTCCGTTTGCCTACGTCGCATCCCGATTTTGCCCACCTGCTTCTGCTCACGCCGCTGAAAAGGCTAGTGGCTGGGCTGTCTTAGTCTTTTCTGAAAACATTAATTTCTGTTAGGAATTGGACGTCTACGCAATATTATGCAACTGTTTAAAATAACTTAAATAAAAGGGCCTCGTTAAATAATTAATTGTCACGTGATTTCCCCCCCTTCCTACGATCCTCCGACATAACTACTTGGACGGACAGTAGATAGCATGTCTGAGTAATTTTATTTTTTCGGATCGGACAGAAGTGAAGATTTAATTTACAGTACGTAAGGTTCGTTTTTACAGAGTAGGTACAGAATTATTTCAACATGAGTTATTAGTACGAAGGACGAAACTGGTAATTGGAATTAGGTACAATAATCTACAGTGCGATAATATGCACAAAAGGACTGAACCCTGTATCGAAATGAACGGTCACCATTTTCAAAAATGTGTTTAAATATCCATATTTTGATTATTTTACAATTTAACTTCATTCTCTATAGTGTACGCTAATGTGCTGTAGACAGTATAATATACACTGCATAATGAATACGTCCGCATGGACAGCTCAGTTCGTGAGTAAAAACACTTATTGTTAATACTGTACTGTATTTTGATTAAACAAAAACTTAATGAAAATTATCAAACTCGAAATTACGATATTTCCTAGTTTACGTAAATGGATTAACTACTTTTCTTCCCTCTTATACCTAGTAAAGGGATTTGTTTTTATTTTACGCAGTATCATCGAACTCCAGTCGTGGGAAAGGGTAGCAAAAGGTATAGCCAGGTTAATATTAAAAATGTTAGTAAAAATAAAATGATGTCCCTGTACAATTGATTATTTGTCCTTATTCTCCAGCCATCTTTATCTTGTATTGGTCCATAAATTTTCCTCAATATCTTCCTTTCCTATCTTTCCAACTGGAGTTTTATTTCTTCCGTCATAACCCAGGCTTCACGTCGATATATAACTACATGTTTTATTACTGTGTTGTGGATCTGTTAATTTGCTTTATTTCGACAGGTACCGTGTATTTCTTACTCTTGCCAAAGCAAAGAAACATCTATTACCTGCTGCAATTCTCTCTTTTATATATTTGCTACAGTCGTTATCATAGGTGACCAATGACCCTAAATACTTAAATGCTTCCACTTCCTTATAATTTACAGCATTTATTAATATTTCATTATTCAAGGTACCAGCCCTTTATCCTTCGAAGAGGTGGAAAAATTCAAATATCTTGGAGCAATAGTAACAAATATAAATGACACTCGGGAGGAAATTAAACGCAGAATAAATATGGGAAATGCCTGTTGTTATTCGGTTGAGAAGCTTTAGTCATCTAGTCTGCTGTCCAAAAATCTGAAAGTCAGAATTTATAAAACAGTTATATTACCGGTTGTTCTGTATGGCTGTGAAACTTGGACTCTCACTTTGAGAGAGGAACAGAGATTAAGTGTGTTTGAGAATAGGGTTCTTAGGAAAATATTTGGGGCTAAGAAGGATGAGGTTACAGGAGAATGGAGAAAGTTACACAACGCAGAGCTGCACGCATTGTATTCTTCACCTGACATAATTAGGAACATTAAATCCAGACGTTTGAGATGGGCGGAACATGTAGCACGTATGGACGAATCCAGAAATACATATATAGTGTTAGTTGGGAGACCGGAGGGAAAAAGACCTTTGGGGAGGCCGAGACGTAGATGGGAAGATAATATTAAAATGGATTTGAGGGAGATGGGATATGATGATAGAGACTGGATTAATCTTGCTCAGCATAGGGACCAATGGCGGGCTTATGTAAGGGCGGCAATGAACCTCCGGGTTCCTTAAAAGCCAGTAAGTAAGTAAGTAAGTAAGTAAGTAAGTAAGTAAGTAAGTAGCAACCCTTGTTTTGGAGGTGTTCATATACATCGTTTTATTCACATTTACCTCTAAACCTAATTTCTTTGTTACATTCTCCATTTGTTCAGGCAAAAACCTGCTTTCGAATAATTTTTTGATTTACGCAAAATGTGACGAGAGAGTAAAACTAAGTCTGGATCATCATGACAACATACGTGATGCAACTAGCAATAATTGTGTGGAAAAGTGTCATGTCCACAGCAAACACACCAAACGCCGTGAAACATAAGCGGTTAATCACAATCTGTCCCGCAAACTCTTGCAGTTCAATTACAATACGTCGACTCAATAGCGGGTGCAACAACAGCCTCTGCACTATAATCAGTGTCTTCAGAGATGACTTGATGGTCACGTGACAAGACATAGAAATAATCGTCAACTTTAATACGTACAACACGACGAAAGCAAAGAAGGTTTTCACGTGGGAATTCAGAGTGCCATCAAAAAACGTAACTGACAAATAAACACGCAACACAAGCTGGATAAACACACTCGTACATTCAACGAGGACATTAAGGCCGAAACACGAATTCACTAACTCAGATATTTCGTAGAGTTCGTTCTGAATCAGCCTCAGATGTCGAATTCGTGATATTTCTGAATCAAATGATTTGGTCGCTTTGCAAAAATATTGTGACGACGACATGAATACTGACATCAAATGTTCGTTCAGTATTGTATACCGACATCCTATATTTTGGACGATGGTGGAGAAAAGCAAGTCCATGATCAGGATCTGAAGTTCAGCAATTCCTTCTAAGTGCAACCTCAGGTCTTTGAAACCCGTTCCAAAGACGTAATTGCAATAGCAAAACAAAGCAGTTACAATCGTTGCAGCCAGCAGCAGCTCAAGTATCTGCAAACGAAAGATGAACTTGTTCACTACGCACGCACTTTATCCCAGTAGTGTCTTGTCTATGACCGTCAACTTCCTCAAAATATCGACCAATTTTCTGTTTTTTACGACGCCCATACTGATAGACACCGCACAACTTCCGTACAGCAAACATCTTGAGATCAGATCAGCCACAATGTAATTTGTTGACCTTGTGGGGTACTTAGGCAGAAATACAAAAATGTGGACAATTAGAGATGCAAAGGTTACAATAATATGTAATGTGCTCCGTATAAAACTGTGAAATTTGGTTTCAATTATAATATTTTCAACACCTTTATCAATTTTTATGTAAGTGATGTACACTAGACCAAATAATTTACACGCGCAGAGCAGTGGTTTGGTGGCAGAAATGAGATTCATGATCCAGTATAAATTTTCTTGATTCCAAAACACGTAAGCGCAAAGTTCGGAAAAAAAAAAAGTAGTTTCTTCTAGACTATTACACTTTTACTACGTCACACTACTTTTGATCAATAAAACGGTACGAAAGGAAGTCTTTCAACCAATCATGGCTGCTTACCGCACAATTTTATCGCGCCCCTAGCATTCGTTTAATTTTATAGCGTCCCTAGCATTTGTTTATTTTTATCACTACCCTGGCATTTGTTTCTTTGTTCGCCAACATTTCAAACTGCACTGGTCTGGACGTCAAAAAACAGAAAATTACAAACCACTCCAGTCGATGCACAGCACTTTCAAATATGACTCGCATTGGCAATTAAGAACAAGAATTAATAAAGATCACTGGTCATAGATATGCATTTCCCCTCAAAACCTATTTACAGATAAATGAAGAGCACCATTCGGAAATCCTGAATAAGTTGAGGGATACACCATGTACTGTACATCAACGAGTTCACTTCTTTTACGCACACGTCCAATATAACATCAACTGAACCACCAACAATTAAAACATTAAAATTTGAAAATTGTACTTTCAATAATTGTTTCTTTCAAAATTATTCATGTTTATTTATTATTTCATCATCGTTAATTAAAACGTTCGTTGTTTATTTCGTCATCCGTAATTAAAACTTTTCTAGCACGCGTTTATATTATTTAGGTTATGTTTGTTATAGCTTCTGCTATATGATATTATGGATAGTCACATATCAGAGATTGTTTAATACTAAGATTTATTAAAAATCATCTCTCAAGTGACGTTGATTACTGGGATCCGGATGATTGAAGTGGAATGCAAATGTTTTAATAAAAATGAAACTGAATCAACAAAGCCTTCTTGACTAGTAACCGTCCACAGAGTTCAATGAAGAGTCCATAGTTGGCACAACTGATAACAAGAAACAGCTAATCATAACACACTCGAGTTTTTATTTTCTCTAGATAAATCAAAACCTCTAGTGAGATTACTGTTGATAAAATTATGAAAGTTTAAATCTAGAAGAAATCTCCGTGTATGTTCTGACAATCATTCTAATACCGTCCACTGAAACACTTGTGTACGACGTCACTAAACTTATCCTTTCCTATAACGTGTATTTGCTAGTAAGTTATAGACTAATTTACTAGCAAATATATTTTAAATTTCGTAACTTATCGGATCTTAAACATGTCAGTAAAGATATTGTCATTTCCTAGTTTCCTTGAAACGTCCGAAGACTTGAAAATCGCACTGTGACAATTTCTAGATATATGATGATTGCTATAAAACTTCTAAGTCTATTCACTGCTGGATTTCTTGAATGTCCCTCGCAATATTTTGACACATATCGTACAAAAGGATATTTCTTGTTGTTGTATGATAGTTAAGGTTATTATCGCGTATAATTTTGAGCAAATAGGCAAACTCAGACCACGAAGAACTCTTCGTTGGTCTGTTTACTCGTAAAATGAACTTTTCACCTCAACTATCATCTTTGAATGCTATTTTATAAGCAACACTTCACATTAATGTTTGGTTTCGTTGTCATGGAAACAACAATACGAAATGACTATTAGAGGCCATTTGTAAACAGATCATACAGGTTCAGATGTCATACGAAACAAGTGAGTTTCATTTATCATATATCTAATATCTGTGCAAAAATTGTCCACAGTTCCTCCAAGTATATCTGACCTCAACAAAAAACATGCTCTGAAATGAGCTACTAGAGACATTAAAGATCATTCTTCGATAGTCCATATCCAAGTTATTAATCACTGTTTATACTTGGAACGTTAACGCTGAGGTTCAACTGTCAGTGACAGATGGACCTTGCTTTCAAATGAACTGACACAAATCAATAGAAACGATTCCTTAATTGCCTACACAATGGACAACGAATAGAACATACGCATCTCAAGAAATATCGAAGTTTTCATAGGTTCTACAGACAGCTTTGCTTGTAAACTACAAGTGAAACACATGTCATTGTTCCTGTGCCATTCAAATAACAAGATGAAGTTTTTAGCTGCTTTGTCCCTCACATTCACCATAAGGGTGTGGGTGTTTATGTTTCGATACTTATTTATGGCCCAGGTTATGCTTCAACTACAACATTGATCAAATAGAATGCGCAACCTATACTCATTATGTTAGCAGTTCCTTCCTCATTATTTTTTTATATTGTAAGAAATTATGTGCATCGTAGGATTTCCTGATTACCCACCACCCGGAGTATGATCTTTTCATATTGGCAATTACGATAAAATAATGACGTACTAATAAATGAATAGCGTATTTTGATACTTCTTCATTTCAGTATTTAGTCTATAGCCGTTTTAAAATCAGTTGCTGTATAAATGTGATTTTGGCAACAGTTGTATTGGGAAAGATTCACCTGAAACGTTTTTAACGTGCAAAAGCTTTTAACGAATTATTAAACTTAATTTTAATCTAATAAAATATTATTCTGTACAAATAGTTAATAAATACGAGGAATATAAAGGTAGAAATAGCTAATTTAACATATCCTAAATCTAAAGTACTTTTTACTTGGTTTATTTTATGATACTTTATAAACTGCGACGATTACCTAGCGTCTGAGTGAAATTAAGGTGATAATGTCAGTGAAATGAATCCAGGGTTCAGCTCCGAAAGTTATCCAGCATTTTATTTTAATGAGTTGAGGGAAAACCCTGGAAGAAACTTCAACCAGGTAACTTGTCCCAACCAGGATTTGAACCCGGGCCCACTTGTTTATCACGGTCAGACATCCTAACCGTTACTTCACAGCGGTGGACTTCTAAAGTAATTAACTGTGGTATTAATTTTAAATTGTATCCAATTCTCTGTAGTGTCATATTATTATTATTATTATTATTATTATTATTATTATTATTATTATTATTAGTCATACCCATGCACTTGCTACAAACAAATATAATTTTTTTATTCATTAAAGTTCTCGTTAACACTTTGTTAAAAACATAAAATTTACTCTGTCACACGTTAAAAGTGTTAAAATTGTTAAAAAGGTATTTACCTTCGACAGACGGCCCGTTTCGACGTTATTTGTCGTCGTCTTCAGTGTCTCTTGAACCACTGCTGATTTTGGCTCTGCGATATGCAGTTGTCGATGGTAGGGGTGGGGGTGTGTTGCTCCTATGGTGGGGGTTGGTTGTCTGTATACTATGACTTACTATGACGTCAAACAATGTGTGTGTATTGAACTGTAGTTGCGTATTAAGTATATATTGTGGGTGTGCTATTGTATTCTTATATATTTCGTATTGTTCTAGGATGTTTAACTGTGACCTTTTTGGTGTGATGTGTAAAATTTCCGTATCTGTTTCTATATTATTGTAGTCATGATTATTGTCGATAATGTGATCTGCATAATTTGATGTAATGTAAGGTTTGGTTATAGCTTTAATATGTTCGTTGTATCTTGTATGAAAGGATCTTCCTGTCTGTCCTATGTAAAAATGTGGGCAACTATTGCATTTTAATTTGTAAACTCCAGTTGAATTATATATATTTGAATGTTTAGTGTGGTTATTTAAGTATTTCTGTGTTGTATTATTTGTTTTGTATGCAATTTTGTTCTTTAGTTTTCTGAATGAAGTTGCAATTTTGTGGGTATTGGTATTGTGATATTGTTAAAAAGGTATTTACCTTCGACAGACGGCCCGTTTCGACGCTATTTGTCGTCGTCTTCAGTGTCTCTTGAACCACTGCTGATTTTGGCTCTGCGATGTGCAGTTGTCGATGGTAGGGGTGACAGAGTAAATTTTATGTTTATAATTTTTTTCTCACAATTGCGCAGTAACTTATGGTACGAAAGAGATTAGCATTATTAATAACAACTTATAATTCACTTCCATTAGAATACAATATTTTACCAGATTCCTGGTGTTTTAAGAAATGTTTAGGTAAAAACGTTTTTGGCAAGACTATTTATTTTAATTCTCGGTTGGTTTATTTATATGATAGTTTCAAACGTTTTTTCTTTCTCCCTAAAACTTCAGTAATACCTTACTGATCTTATTTATTTCAATTATTTAATTCTTGTCATGTTTTATGTTTTTCACAGATTGTAACTTTATGATTTGTTATATTATGTTGCACTAAATATTATGTACCTGTTCTTGTATATCCCCTGAATATAAATTTTATTCGTTCGGGCGTATTCAATAAATTAAAAAAGTGTTAAATGAATATCTGCCGCTTGTTGTACAAGGCCATCTTAAACAATCGCAGAGTCATTTCTTTTCATTTTATTATATCAGCCTGATTAAGACGGCACGGATATAAAAGCAATGTTATTTTAAAACTCGTGTAACTAATTAAATATAGGTCCTACATAATTTTTTTTAGAATAAAACTTGTCGGAAACATTTTTGGAAGAAACGTTTGTTATGTAATGTTATAAAAAAATCAATAATAAGCGAGATTTTTCGATCTATTTACTTCAGTCCCCCTTATAACCCTCCTTTTAAAGAAAGTATTTTTGAATTCCAAATCGCCTAAATCTAGGTAGGACCTAACTTATTTTACATACATATCTTCGTACAAATCGGTTTAATCATTATCGCGTGAAAAGGAAACAAACATAGTTTTATAGTTTTATTTTATTTTCCCTGTCAGAGTTAAGGCCATCAGGCCTTCTCTTCCACTCAACCAGGATCAAATCTCATACAGAAAAATACATACCGGTATACAAATATTAACTTAAAAATAATAATAATAATAATAAAAATAAAATAAAAAAGAGAGATTAAATACATATACACAATCAGTATTAACTTAAAAATAATAATAATAATATAATGAAAAGAGACTGAATACATAATCACAAACAGGAAAATACATTCTAGTATACAAGTATTAACTTAAAAAAAAGAATTAATACATATGAATATAATCTCACAACTAAGACGTTTTTCAACATAGACATTTTATTTTACTTGATTATTTAACAACGCTGTACCAACTACGAGGTTATTTAACGTCGATGAGATTGGCGATAGGGAGATGATATTTGGCGAAATGAGACTGAGGATTCACCGTAGATTACCTGACATTTGCCTTACAGTTGGGGAAAACCTCTGGAAAACCCCAACCAGCGGAAATCGAATCCGCGCCTGAGTGCAACTCCGAATCGCCAGGCAAGCGCCTTAGCCGACTGAGCTACGACGGTGGCTACAGACATACAAACAAAAAATTAAAAAAAATGCAATTTTCGGTTTCAGTTCATTATACATTTTTTTTTCTAAAAGCGAAAATTATCAGAAAAAATATGATACAGTTTTATTATTATTATTATTATTATTATTATTATTATTATTATTATTTATAATTTCAAGCAACTCACTGGCGTCATATTAATGTGTGAATCATTTTGACTACCAATTGTACTGTCTTGAGTCTAGGCTCATGGAATGAGGAAACGGTTATGAAGTAGTTAAGTAGCAGCTATTCCATGTGACTGGAAATCAGCTATAGTGGTACCCATATATAAAGGTAAAAATAAATTAGATGTCGGAAACTACAGACCGATTAGCCTTACATCTGTCGTATGTAAAATCATGGAGCATTTGATATCGGATTATATTCGTCATGTTCTAAATGCGAAAGACTGGTTTTACAACCGCCAGCATGGTTTTAGGGAAGGCTTCTCATGTGATAGTCAAATTACGTCGCTGGTTCAGGATCTAGCTGAAGAGGTAGATAGAGGCGGAAGAATCGATGCAGTTGTGATTGATTTTTCGAAAGCATCTGATTTGGTGCCACATGACATATTAATAGAAAAGTTAAGTAGGCTAGGAATAGATAAAAGAGTGGTGCTATGGATCCAAGAATTCTTAAAAGGTAGAACCCAGAGAGTTAGAGTAGGTCATGAAATATCGGAAATTGGAAATATAAGTTCAGGGGTGCCACAGGGCAGCGTTCTGGGTCCATTACTCTTTATAATATACGTAAATGACCTATGCCAGAATATTACATCAAATGTGAGGCTATTTGCAGACGACTGCATTATCTATAGAAAGATTAGAAATAATTCAGATGTAGATGCTATTCAAACAGACTTGAATAACATTTATAACTGGGCGTTAAAGCATAGGATGAAAATAAATGGTTCTAAAAGTAAATCTATAACATTTTGTAAAACCCGAGAGGAAACTAGTCTTAATTACGAATTCAGTGGTGTTGTAATTCCGCAAGAACAATGTTGTAAATACCTAGGAGTGTATTTAAACTCCAAACTTTCTTGGGGAGAGCATGTTGATAATGTTACGGGTAAAACATGGAAGGCACTTCACTTTATTATGAGAATCTTGAGAAAGGCTAGCCCCAAATCGAGGGAAATAGCATATCTAACGTTAGTGCGACCGTTAATGGAATACGGAACTTCATGTTGGGATCCCTATAGAATATATCAGATAAATTCCTTAGAAAGAATCCAGTATAGGGCAGCTAAATTTGTTAAAGGTAAAAGAGAAGATGGAAACGATACGATAAAAGAACTTAAATGGGAAACTTTGGAAAACAGACGTAGGAAAACTAGAATAACATCATTGTATAGAGCACATCTAGGTCAGAAAGCATGGGTAGACATAACGGCTCGGTTAGAAAAGCCAACGTACTATGGTAGGAACGATCATGATTTCAAAATCAAATGTAGGAAACAGAAAACGGATGTAGGTAAATTCTCATTTTTAAATAGAACTATAAATGATTGGAATGACCTACCTGTAGCGGTCCTTCCTTAAAGAGATTCAAGAATAACTTAAAAAGTTGTGTATAAAGTGAAAATTAAAATTAAGGTGACATTTAACATTTAATTTTTTAAGGTGACATGTATTTATCTAGCCTGACGAGTTTACTTCCTTGGTTTGAATTGTAAATTATTTAAAAATAGCGTGTAAGAGGGCCTTAGACTAGAAATGTTTAGTTTAAATGTAGTTCTGTTTATAAGTATGCATAAGGATGTAATTATTTGACTTATTTGAACTGTTGTATCAGTGAAGCGAGGTGAGTCAGTGAAGTTATGGTTTTACAGTGCAGTGAACAGTTTCGATGAGTGATAATTTATAGCGTCAATGAAATGTTTTCTATAGTGTCAGTGAAATGTGTTACAGAGTGTCAGTGAAATGTGTGCTGAAGTGTCAGTGAAATGCGTCATAGTGCCACTACGGGGAATGAGATGAGAGTAAAGTGAAAGACTATTGAAACTTATGTAGGACCTGTGCATAATTATGTAGGTTGTGTTGTAAAATTAGGTATTTTATTTATGTTTTAATATTATTGTGTTAAATTGTATTGTGTATTCTTATTGTATTGTGTATAAAATTGTATATGTGTTGTAAAATTGTATTGTGTATTGTAAATTTTATTGTGTATTGCTTATCATTTTATTGTGTATTGTTTATATTGTATATACCACTGCCACCGGGTGCTTGCCCACTTGCAGTGTAAATAAATACATACATACAAGTAGAGGACTCCGCCTTGTTTAATTTAAATGCAGGGAATATAGAGACAGAAATGAAAAGAAATACCGAATTTTTATTTCAGATCCCGAACACCCTTGCAATACCAGCCATGCTTACAAACACAACCACGAATATCATAAATGTTTCTCGCATACAGGGATTCGACGAATCTCCTGCCACTTTTTAGTATTTATTTTGTAAGCTTCTTATCAAAATTTCTCAGAGAATTCTTGGCTTTGAAGAAAGTGCGTTCAGAAGTAAAGTGTGTCAAGTATTGAAGAAGAGAGAATTAGACAAATGGATTACGACAGTTGAATCAGGTGAGGAAAAGTTTGTTTTCTGTTGTTTCGGGTGTGTCATTTTACTGGGAGTTACTGAAGGAAAACTGAATGTGAAGATTAAGAAATATGAGCATTAAAAGTACTCAGTAATTATTATATTGCATTAAGAATTATTATCGGACAACTGGGCGAGGCAACATTATGACATTTCGCTCACGTCAAATAAGATAGCAGATCCATCTCTTTGTGATTTATCATGCAGTATCACGCAACTTTAACGCATACACTATTTTTGTATCAACAAATCAATTAAATGATTGTGACATACACTTCGTGAAACAAAAAAAAAGAATTATTCAGAAATAACAATTATCCACCATTAAACTTTTCAACTTGTTATTTTGCATTTCTGTTACACTGTCACTTTTCAAAACTGGTTTGCAAAGTGAAAAGTAAAGCAAACTTTTCAAATACAGTATCTTATAACTTTTTCACCATTACAGTAATTTTGAAAAGTGCGAAGTCATATGCTGAAAAGTGAATCAGATTTTTGCAATGAACAAAATCTCTTTTTTGTCTCTGAGATTAATGCATTACATTCGGTAAATTTTTGTTTTATATTCAAAATTTTAGAGAAGAAATGTGAGAAGAGCAAATATACTATTAAGTGACTCAAGTAACGAAGGACCCAAAAAAAGAAGAGGTATAGTAATATAAACTAAGTTTGTCTCAATTCTGTGAGTGTTTTTGAATTCCTCCATCTCAAACATATAATGTCTTGAAAAACTTGGATCTATAATGGAACCAAAAACAAGAATAAACTTATTTCTTTCATCTAAAGAACAATTACTGATATGTCTTCATTGGCTAGGAAGTGTAGCTCAACAACATGGAGTTGTAATGACTACTGATATGTAAGAAATGAAATGAAAAGTGCATAACACTAGGTAACATCATTCTGTAATCCCCTCCCGAAAAATAATTCTGACTACGATCCAGTCCACAGGTTCAATTTCCGGACATTCGCATTGATTTTGAAAATTCTCCCGAACGGTAATTTATTCTTTAAAAATGAGGATCCCAGCTCCACATGTAATACTGTATCACTTTTCAACGACCGATAGAAAATTACCATTTCCAGTGCACGTGTTGTCTCAGCTACACGAGTTGTTGGATAACACAACCTGGAAACATCTTACCATCACGCTTGAGGAAGCGGAGTGAGTTAAAAATAAGAGGAAGCCGGGCCTAACACACAGACAAAGGGGAAGGTCTCATCCAGCATGCAGTGGAGCACGAATCTTGCCGAGACGCTCCGAAGACATTTTTAGACCTTTTAGATTTAGGAGTAAGGGAGAGAAATATATTAAGAGGAAGGGGAGGCGGTTATATACAGAGAATCTAACATATGGAGGAAGAAGTTATCCACCTGAGGTATCTGGGAAGTGGGGACCGTCAGTTGGACAGACGCCCCGATCGGCTTCGCGTCGCGTATTGGTGGCGTGGCGGCAAGTCACCTGAAGACAAGATGAAGACGTGTTTTGATTGGTAGCAAGGACGGGGTGTGAAGTATGGAACGTCCGTCAAGTGTAACTGAACTTGCGATATCGTATGAAAATCAAGCAATTGAAGACAATGTGTTCGCTTGGAGTTACAGTCAAGCATAAGAAGACAGTTTATTGGGTTGTAACATAAAATATAATTTCGGAATTTGTATCATGTAATCGAATTTTCGAAGTGCTTTTATTAGAACTAGTCAGAAAACTATAAATGCATTCAAGTTAAATACTGAAAGAAATGCATACGCTAGTAACATATTTATTTTATTTAATTTGAAATATCTTGGAATATTTTTTGTGGCTCTTGCATTTCTCCCGGAATCAGCGTACTACAAATAGTTTGAAATTTATTTTGAGAAATAGTACATACATTAAAGTGACGTTGGACAACTGATGTAGATGGTACAAAAATATTTATAACGCACCATAATTTTGTGATTGTGTTCCCGCATTTAATGTTTTAATGTCTCGTGCTTGTTTTAGTTCATTTACGACAAACTGAACTTGCATAACTTTACAAGAAACACGAAATGAGTGTTGTGTAGTCACTGTAAGAAATGTGTTGATTATAAAAAAGTTGACATTAACTTTCTTCTTTTACAAATGACTCAGGTATGAATGTAATACCTTGCGGTGCACATTTAAACTCAAACTTCGGTGCGGAAGGCAAGTGAGCTATTATTAAGCCTCATAATACTGTTCAATGCAATTTTTATGCTCGGGTACTACGTGTGGAAATTGGGTTATAGGTAAATATGTTAAGGACTTTCTTCACTAGACAGCAACCGGCCGACATTTTAACACGTCATCTAAACATCCGGAAGAAGGAGGTTACCACGCCGAACGAGCCAAGGTTCAAGCACTTCAGTGGCAGCCATTGTCTGTGGCGCTATGAATACTCAAATGTAAAGCAATGAAACAAGCAAAAGACTGTTACGCTTGTGAGAATCGACAACCCTCTTTTAGTACTAAAAAGTCTCGATATTTCGGCTTGTCTTGTCAATGTGGGTAATAATATTCTTGTCTGCAGTTAGAAAGAAGTTTATGTTCGTTTATCACTCATAATACCTGTCCACTTTATTACAAAAATCTTTAGCTTTCGCTTGGACTATTGGCGGTTATATGAGTAATAGCGCTTTGAATGTTTACGAAGCTGTGTTGTGAAGAAAACGGTTTCGTTAATGCCCAAAAAAATGACACTACTTTCCCAAATAAATCCAGAAATATTATAATTGACTGCGCTTGTTATCCCAGACTACAAAAGAGGAACATTATTCATAAAATTGTATCGTTTAACTTACAATTTTTATGACGGAAAATAATTAAGTGTAGTTACAATATTTTTGTGCACGCATGAAAGTTATAAAGCGCTATTGCTTCCAGAAACTTATTTATTTAAAGAAAAAAACATGCGGTGAAACACACACTTAGAGAAGGCAATGGTGGTGGCGAAAATAAAAAAGGTACATTATTTATGACACTAATTAAAAATATTACATCTTAATTTTGCGCTCAAATTACATAAGCATTTTAGTGCAGGAGGAATTACAGTGAAGGAAAATCAAGCGCTCTCGACAAGAAATTTTTTCAGAAAACGGAAGACATAACCTCCAAAGTTCGTGAAAAATTTCACACTGACACGCTGCATTATATTTCTGACACAAATATGATTAGTTCGAACTGTGTAAGGTTCGTTATGCTCTGTGACATTTGTACCAGTCCCAGTTACTGAGTACTCTCAGGACACAGTAAAGTAGTGCTGCACCATGCTGGACATATTCCGGGGCCTCAAGAACCTCATCAAAGTCAGCCATTTCCACGTCGATTCGCCCGTGTTTCGCCTCCACTACAGCATCACTGTGATGATGTTGATTGCCTTCAGTCTGATAGTCACCACTCGGCAGTACGTGGGCAACCCCATCGACTGCGTTCACACCAAAGAAATCCCCGAGGACGTGCTCAACACCTTCTGCTGGATCCACTCCACCTATACTCTTAAGTCGGCCTTCAACAAAACCGTCGGCAGAGATGTCCCATTCAAGGGCGTCGACAACTCCCGTGGCAGGACAGACGATCAAAAGTACTACCGCTATTATCAGTGGGTCTGCTTCTGTCTCTTCTTCCAGGTGAGATGACCAAATTTTGGAGGTTCTGATGCCTCTCACACTACTATTGTGAAAAATTTAACCAGTTTTCAGACTTATCAGTGGGGTGGTTAATGTTGCTTTGCGACGTCTGGCTCAATTATATAGATCAGGGGTGCGAAACTCACAAGTAGGGATGAGATACACTTTTACCCAACCCACTCTATACGATAGAGTGGAACTCAGTCTGTTGACATTTGAAGAGTCCACTGCAAGAATGATGGATGTTATTTGGAATACATTTTGCAGGAGAAGCAATTGAAAGTTTGAAATGCTTAGCGCTCAAAGCTTAACTGTGATTTTCCGATCATTACTGGACAATGACTATCAGTGTTAATGCCATATAACTCTGTATGTACATTCTATATGTCTTAAGCTATGCATTGCCAGTCTTGGTTCATTTTCGATAAGAAAGTGACATCCATCATTCTTGCAGTGGACTCTTCATTTAGCATGAAAACAAACCGCTAGCTATGTCGAAGTCAGTGGTGTATTTGAAAGCTAGTTTGTAAGTAACATAGCGCAATACAGAACACTATAATAACCAGGGAAAGGGATTTGGAGTATTATAAAGAATGGTGAAACGTAGTATAGATATTCGTAGCTCAGTGACTGTCAAGCGAGCTGCGTCACGGCGCATGGAAGAGTACAGTCCACTTCATACAAACTTACACGCAACGTCTGTAAATATATTTCAAAATAAACAAATGGAATAGTTTAATGACATACAGTGACCTACATACATAATCTGCATTTCTTTTTGAACTACATGTGCTTTTCTTCGCAACGCACAAGATACCAATAAACAACATTACAAATATACATAATTAAATATGAACCTCTGCATCTTCGCGTGTCAGTAGACATATTGATGTTGATAGACAGTTGTCTTCTGTATGGAACTCGCCTCTGAATATGTAGATCGAAACGAAATGGCATTTTCAATTAATGCTATGCCTTGTTATGCCTTGTTATAATAAATTGTAAATATTATTTTCAAATTTTCAAAATACAACTTTGTTCTGTTGCAAGGAAGGAAATTTTGTAACATGGAAAAACTCCGCTCTCCATCTGCAGAGACAATTAGAGAGTACTTGAAACAAGATACGTCAATTAAATTCACATGTTGAATGACGTCATTGGGACACGTCTTTGTTAGTACATCTGATATCCGACTAAGAATATCGTAGCCATCATTTTTAATCAAAACTTTGTTCATTTTTTCACCAACACGTTTTCCTATTTCACCTTCTACTGCACTCAGTCTATTTAACAATAGTCCTCATAATATTTATTTGCTCAACTAGTTCTACTCCTGACTTTCCTAATTGAATAATGGCATCCGGTAAATATCCAAAATTTGACTTAATATCCGTGACTTCTTTCTCGATTGTTTCATCATTTAGCAGTTCCTGGCGTATTTGAATCGCAGCCGCGTCATCGGTATCGAAAGACTGGACCACTTTCTTCACAGATTGGAGGTGATGTGCGTAATAATTGCAAGCTTCTAACCATGACCCCCATCTCGTAGGAACTGGACATGGGGGAAGCGACAATTTAGGGAATTGTTTCATGAATTTTGATACTTGATCTGGAGGTTTTACAAATATAGTCTTTCAATACTGTATTGTTAGTTGGTTTCACTTTCGGCATTGTACCTGCACTTCACTACTCTGAACTGCAAACCTGCATGTTGAAGTTCTTATGCGACAACTGTCCCGTTCACCTGTTGTTGACGTGCAGAGATCTGCGAGTATGTCATGGAGGAGAGGACTTGGTATAAAGGGTTGTAAACAAATGACTGTGTAGATGCCAATACTAGCTTTTACTGCTCCAAATTCCGTTCCCTAATAATAACATAATAGAGACAGTCGCATAATATTATTATTCGTGTTGGATATATTCTGAAGAGGAACGCTGATACCTTTTAGCTTCCACCAGTTTCCCCAATTTAATAAATTTTCTTACATTACCCCATTACATTTTTACAGGGATTTGATTTCATACGCCCATAAAACAGCAGCACGAGCGACCTACATATCTGTAGCATGTTTCGTGATTTTGGGAAATGCATCTGCCTGTATTTGAAGATTGTTATACTTTTATTCTATTTCTTTGTACACTTAGCAATTAGTACAGTGTTAATTCTATCTTCTTCATGGTGCTAATTTCATGCTACATGTATATTCTTTAATGGCATATGTTCAAACTGCCTACCACACCAGTTTTTAAACTTTTTAACGATTGTTTTAACCTGAGTATTTTAAGTGTTCATTATATGTTATTGTGTTCACCTCTAATATGACCTGAAGATGCCATGGTTATGGCGAAAACGTTGGCAAAAACTTTTATATATCATTTCATGTAATATCATAATGATTCAACGTGTGTATTATTGATAAGTAATTTGACTGTAATAAACCTACACATATTTGATACTTACATTAAACATATCGGACCCAACATGCCTTTGAAATTCCACCAGTTTGTCAATATCGGGCTGAATATCTGAACATAATCTCAATTGGCACACTAAATGAAAATCAGTTGATCTGCTCCGTATGTCGCTTTTAATGATATTCATCTGGAAAATAACTATCCGCATAGTTGGGTCGAGCCGAACATTGTCTTTTAATCGTCCAGCAAACAATGGTAGGCATGGAAACTTCTCTTCTGACAGACTTTTATAAATCTCAGGACCAGACATCCCTGAACATTGGATAGCTATATTATTCTGCAAGTGAATTAATTCTGATTGAAATTCAAGAGGTGCTTTAATAGGAGGAAATGTGAGAGGACATGTAAACAATTGCACCTTCGAAAATTATGTTAATGTTTTAAAAATATGCGTCGAGACAGTGAAAGTGTCTTCACTGTTTTCTCAATTTGTTTTTCAGACGGGGTTTCACTTAGTCTATGTTTATAGCTGCTTTTCATTTCCTCCAGTTTCTTCTTCCGTTCTGTACCTTGTAAAAGAACAAGTTAATAGTGCAATATTAATGCATAAATTGCTGCAAACACTGCACAACAATAATCATACATCCCTGAAAGTAGGCCTACATGCTTACTATAGTTTGTATGATGAGATTTGTTAAAATATGTTTTAATATATATATATATATATATATATATATATATATATATATATATTTTTTTTATTTATTTATTTTATGTCGCTTTAACTTAGGAAGTCATATCGCGACAATACGTACATAAACAGTTCTTACAGTTTACATTAGTTTACTGTATTACAATAATCATTTAGATACATTTGTAAATGTTGATAGCTTTCAGAAATTTAATTAAGTTTGAACTGAATGATGGGTTGTTTAGAACTGTTGATAAGTCTTTTGGTATATGGAATTGATCTCGATGAAGGTGATATAGTGGACATTCAGAAATTAAATGTCGTACAGAGATCCTAATGTGGCAATTGGTGTATGTTGGAGGAGGAGTTCTGTCTAGAAGATAAGAATGTGTAATTCTGGTGTGGCCAACTCGCAATCTGGTGATTATTACTTGGTCTTGACGTTTAAAATTCTGTAGTGGATATTTCATTCTGCAATGCTGTACTATTTCGTGAAGTTTGCTGGATGATGACTCTGTCCATGATGTTTGCCAATGGTTGTGCAGTTTTCTGGTTATGTATTTAATGGCGTCTGTATGAAGAATAGATGTGAAAAAATGCAATGGAAGTCTTGTAGTGAGAAATATAACTGAATTGCGTCGAGCTGATCAAACATATGATTTTATCATTATTAACGACAAAAAATTGTCGTCCTCCCAATCACTATGAAACACGCGACGTCGTGTCGGTTTGAAGAACTCATATTACTACCTCCACTACGGTGTATGTGTATTCCCAGATACGTACTGCGATGTCTTTGCATTGCATTGAGACGGGCGGCCTTCGAGCGTTATGGGAAGGGGAAGAAAGGGGAAAGTATGCGTGACTCTCTTGAGTCACAGTATCGCATCCCTGATATAGATACTTAAATCGTAAGTCTACCTCAACATTAAGTTTATTTCTATATTTGTTCTCAAGAAGACCAGAACATACAGTACATTCATGCAATTATGCTGATTCAATTTGCATATTTAAAACCATAATATATTAACATTTTCCCGTGTTTTGCTCGATTTATTACCTAATTTCAAATTTCTCTCTCTGATAAAAATAAGAATAACTGTCAGAAAATATAAAAATTATATATGAGAAATAAAACCAATAATTAGTTAATTATTGTTGAGGACATGAAATTGCTGCGACAACAACGAATACTTCTCCCTAGTGTATAAGTTGGCTCGTTTTCCACTTTAACATGAATCTGTACAGTCTTAGAAAAAAGTTTTGTCGCAGAAAGGAGGCAGTGCGCATGATCAGACATACAACAAAACGAAACTAATTTTATTACATCAACTAATCGTTATCTTGTGAACGAGGTTGCTCATCCTCTGCTCATGCACACTGCCTTATTATTTCTGGGACTTGTAAAGTATCTGTGCGACAAAACTTTTTATAAAAATATATTCTTTTTCTAAGATTGTACATACTAAGTGTAATGTTTCAGCAGCCAAAACGAAAATACGCGTCGCCTGGATATCATTCGAACTTTTACTCTGAGTTCATAGAACTAAACATTAATGTATTTAGATACATGCGACAATGAAATCACTGATTCTGACAGGTAAGAGGAGAAGTTTCACAGTAGATATCCTGGAGAAATCGTTGGTATAATAATAATAGTATTATATGAACGGCAAAGAAAGATAAAATAAAGTTAGATTAGATTAGATTAGATTTATTTATTTAACCTGGTAGAGATAAGGCCGTCAGGCCTTCTCTGCCCCTCTACCAGGGGATTACAACTATAACATGAACAATAAGATTACAATTAATATTAAATTTACAATTACAATTACAATAAAAATTAAAGTACGACAAGAATACCTGATTAATGAAAGCTAGACATTTTATCATAGAAGTTAAGAACAAAGAATATTTTTGTATTTACTAAATTACAAATTAAACCTACAATAACAAAATTCTATAGTGATGAAATTACCGGATATTGAGATATTTTGTGGTAGATTAAAAGAACTATTTACAAGAAACCATGTCTGAACGAGTCTCAATTACTGACCAAGTGCCTAGTAAGTTTGCGTTTGAATTGAGTTTTATTTCGACAGTCCCTGATGCTAGCAGGTAACGAATTCCAGAGTCTTGGCAGGGCTATTGTGAAAGAGGATGAGTATGAGGAGGTGCGATGGGATGGTATTGTTAGTATTGTTTCATGGCGAGAGCGTGTGTTCGGATTGTGGTGGGAAGAAAGGTAAGTGAAGCGAGACGACAGGTACGAAGGAATAGAAGAGTTCAAGATTTCGAAGAGAAAGAGAAGTGAATGTAAATTTCTTTTCTTATCTAGTTTAAGCCAACCTATTGCTTCCAGGGATGGGGTAATATGATCATATTTACGAACATTGCTTACAAAACGTACACACAAATTATGAGCACGTTGAAGTTTCATTTTGTTGTCGCTGGAGAGGTCAGTCAGTAAAATGTCCGCATAGTCGAAATAGGGAAATACAAGGGTCTGCACAAGGGACTTTTTTAAGCAAGAGGGAAGATGAACATTTATCCTTTTTAGCACATGAATAATAGAATAGAAAGTTAGTTTATAATGTAGTTTATAATGTACCAATTCAAATATAACTTACATATAAAATGAATAATACATTTGTAGAAAAAATAGATTTAATAAAAATGATAGTACCTTCAATTTCTTTTTCATTTATATGATATTATTAAACAAAATAAATCCCTTAAAGTGCATTTTTACTTCATGAATATCAATTTTTAGCGCATATTTCGACAGTTTTTACTCCATAGTTGCATGCATATTGTCAGGTTTTACAGTGCATAAAGTTCCGTTGTCTAATTATTACATACAATTTACGTAGTGTTACTTTATTACAACTGATTTAAATTGATAGATTTAAATAATTTAATTAAGTTCTAACAAAGTGTTGGGGTTATTTAGAATGATTTACAAGTCTTGATAGTGGAATTGAGTTTGATATAATGGACAGTCATAAATTATATGATGTGGCAGTTGATACAATCGGAGGAAGTGTTCTGTTTACTATGTGACAAAGTGTCATTTTTATGTGTCCAACTTGTAATCTGGTGATGATAAATTGATTTTGACGTTCTAATGTCCTATACTGGACATGTCACTTTGGAATGTTGTATTAAGTACTTGACAGAATATGCTGGATGAAGACTCTTTTCATGATGTATGCCAATGCTTATGCAGTTTTCTGGATATCTACTTAACGGCATCTCTTTGAGCAATATACATTATACGTATAAGCCCAGACCATATATTATACCCAGATTGCTCGGCCTTATAGGCTTTGACGGCAACAACTTCTGTCAGGTTTACTATGCTGCCATCTAGTTGTTACATAAGGAGTCACGTCATAACTCCCATTTGAATTGCATTAGCGACTGTACTGCCATCTCGTGTTCGTTTACGGCGGACGGGTGGCGATACTGGTGGTTGTTCTCTTCAAAGTGCTGCTGATTTTAACATAGGGATGAGCAATCTGTTACATGTAAACAATGATTAAGAGTAGGTAGGATTTGAGGGTAGAGAAGAAAATAAATAAATAACGCAAATTATTAAGGAAGGAATATGCAATATTTAATAGGTGAGCGAGAAATGGAAGGTAGACAGTCTAGGTAGGAGGGAGAGAATAGAAGAGGATAGAGAAGGAAGGACACATAGCAATTCAGTCTTAACAGAACATTAGAAAGTAATCAAGAAATTCTCGGCAAAGAATACACAAAGAGAAAAGAGTTGTATGTATTAAAGGGATGGTGAATCGAAAAACAGAAATGTGAAGGTCCACCATAACTGTGAATTGTAAAGTTGACTGACAAATATCATATCATATCATATCATATCATATCATATCATATCATATCATATCATATCATATCATATCATATCATATCATATCATATCATATCATATCATATCATATCATATCATATCATATCATATCATATCATATCATATCATATCATATCATATCATATATCGTATCGTATCGTATCGTATCGTATCGTATCGTATCGTATCGTATCATATCATATCATATCATATCATATCATAACAATCTGTTACATGTATGATCTAGGGTATAAGACATACAATGGAAATCGTGTAGCTTCTTTTGCTACAGAATCTGCAAATTCTGATGAAAAGGGATCCGCATTAGAGTTATTTTTCGCTCTTGTTTATTCAAGTCAATAACCTTTGTTTAAGTTCTTTCACTACAAATTTTTATGCACAATAAAATAAATTAAACGAAATGATGCCAGTGTTCTCTACAAAGTTGTTCGTGCATAAAATTATTCGTTTGAATTTTAATAAGATGATCTACGTGAGATCCATATTACTTTTCAGTTAGGGGAACATGATTCTGGAAGTTCGTTGAACAGTGTTGATTTCTTTGAGAAATAGAAGGGACTTGTATATTCAATTACAAAACTATTGCTTGAATCTAAAAGAAAAGAGTGCTGAATGTATTTTTTGTTTGTGATGATGTTTAGATAATGATTTCAGATATTTGACTTGTTATTTGAGAAGCAAACTTTCAAAACTTGATAATGTACATTTTCAGAAAGTGTTACAGTAGTAGTAGTTGTAGTAGTAGTAGTAGTAGTAGTAGTAGTAGTAGTAGTAGTAGTGAGTGTCTAGGGCGGGTTAGGGACGACCCTTCACCACGTCGGCTCGACAGTGGCCTATTGTGCACTCCCAATTATGGGATGAATGAGAATGAGGTGTACCAACCCACCGGCCACATGAAACCCTTTACCCGCTCACCCAATGGACCCTCCTATACTCCCCCGCCGTAAGTTCATACCGCCGAGCAGCACAGGATCCATTCCGACAGCTCTTCTAATGTGTCGAAGCGCCCTCTTTAAGTGCTGTTGAAGAATGAATCCTGGCAGAGATATTGCGAAAGGTTCAGAACCCAGAGATAGTTTCGGAGAGGACGTCCCTCCTGCAAGCGGACGAAGACATGCGTCATGACTTGAATATGCCTACGGAATGAGATGATGAAGATGAATGATATGATATGAAATCTATAATCGCGACGCTGTTATTCCCGGCGTGACTCCTCCTCTTTGCTTACGTCTTAGGAAGTGAAGGCTCTATAAAGTCTAGATATCGTTCGCCATTTTTGTTCTTTTGCCGAGCTACCAGACGAGGAATCTATTTGCCACACCGTTAAACATTATCATGTCGTAGCTCCTATGATAATAAATCAAACGCACTGTAATTCAGCAAATAAATGAGCGGCAAATAACGTCCTCGTGTGCTTTCTGCGAACGCCAACGAAAGAGCCAAAATGGTGGGCGATTATATTAAGTATTTATCGAGCCTTAGGAAATGCATGACGTCTTCACCAGCGAATCACAAGACGCACACATTTAAATGTAGCCGACCTGTAACGTGATTGGCTGCCGGAAATTAGAGCGACGGGACTATAAATTCTTTTTATATAGGGAAGAAGGGAAATGGACAGTGGCAATGAAATTACCAACCCGACATTTGCCTCACCACAGTCAGATTAGTCGGTCTGGGAATTTGAACCACGGATCTCCCGAATGCGAAGAATACGAGTCCTGTGCTTAACACCTGAGCCACCTTGCTCGGCGAGTGCTACAAAAATATGGATCTGTCATAAACGAGTTTTTGCTATGGTGAAATTTTATGTAATAATATATAAAATAAATAAATAAATAAATA
This sequence comes from Periplaneta americana, assembly GCF_040183065.1. NCBI lineage: Eukaryota > Metazoa > Arthropoda > Insecta > Blattodea > Blattidae > Periplaneta > Periplaneta americana. The sequence goes on from NC_091130.1 coordinate 149,476,334, forward strand.
CATAAATAAGTAAATAAATAAATACATAAATAAGTAAATAAATAAATAAGTAAATAAATAAATAAATAAATAAGTAAATAAATAAGTAAATAAATAAATAAATAAGTGAATAAATAAATCAGTAAATAAATAAGTAAATAAATAAATAAGTAAATAAATAAGTGAATAAATAAATAAGTAAATAAATAAATCAGTAAATAAATAAATAAATAAATAAGTAAATAAATAAGTGAATAAATAAATAAGTAAATAAATAAGTAAATAAATAAATAAATAAATAAATAAATAAGTAAATAAATAAATAAGTGAATAAATAAATAAGTAAATAAATAAGTGAATAAATAAATAAGTAAATAAATAAATAAATAAATAAGTAAATAAATAAATAATTGAATAAAAATAAATAAGTAAATAAATAAATAAGTAAATAAATAAATAAGTGAATAAATAAATAAGTGAATAAATAAATAAGTAAATAAATAAGTAAATAAATAAATAAATAAATAAGTAAATAAATAAATAAGTGAATAAATAAATCAGTAAATAAATAAGTAAATAAATAAATAAGTAAGTGAATAAATAAGTAAGTACATAAATACATAAATAAATAAATAAGTAAATAAATAAATAAGTAAATAAATAAAGAAATAAGTAAGTAAATAAAGAAGTAAGAAAATAAATAAATAAGTAAATAAATAAATAAATAAGTAAATACGTAAGTAAATAAATAAATCAATAATCTTTAATATTTCACCCGAGAAAATATTTTGTTCACTGCAGTGATATAAGTTTTTGGCAACTGAAATGTAACTTCTGAAAATGGACATGTCAGGTTTTGAAAGTTTGCTCTTCATTTCTAAACAGCAACGAATTAGGAATGCAATTTATTATTAACGGAAAAAATGCACAAATAAATAAACAAGTGAGATAAGATTGTACAGCTCGATTCAGCGTTAATGGCCCCTGTCCTTGGTTGTTTGGCTAGTGAGCGAGCTGTGTGTTGGGTCATAAGAAATAAATTTAATCACAAATGTGCATAGGAGGGGAAGAGGAAAGAGAAAGAATGAAAATCTTATCTATGCTCGAAGCTAAGGGACACTCATGTCAAGAAAATATAAGTCATCATGACATTGTTTAGTAAACAAACGTAGTGGTTAGTACGGACCGTGTGGAAGATTATTTTATTGCAAGACGGAGTGTACCGCAACATGATAAGAAGGAAGTGTTTAGGTGTTATAACTGCACGGCCTGACCTGTGTGACCCAGCCCGCCACTAGTGATAAGTAACTCGCTCTTAGTCTATCTACTTACTTTTTGCAGGAGCCAAAATCCTGAATCAAGCTGCTTTCCCCCCGTGCCCAACACTTGACAGCCAGTGTTGCCAATTCAGCGGTTTTCCCGCTAAATCTAGCTTTTTTGGATAATCGTCTCGCGGATAAAATAATTATATTATCCCGCTTAGCGGGAATACTAGCGGTTTTTATCTTTGAAGTTTCTGAAATGAAATTTAGATTAGCATTATAAGCGGCTTTCATAATTACATTTAATTCGTTCAGTGTGTGTTTTGTGCAATAATGGATGTGTTAATGTAGTGACAATTCCATATTATATATTAAGAGTTCGCGGGAAAAACGATGAATGTCACATTTCTGTTAAGGATTAGATAATGATCTAATTGAGTCTATAAATGCAAGATGTAGTGCTGTTTCTATAGAAAATAACGGAAAGGATTACTGTATTCGTGGTGATAATTCTCTTTTTTAATATTCTTCATAAGAACAACATTAAATTTCGTAGTGATCCATTGAATTGGATAATGACATCAACCTTAACAAAACTGTGACATTCATCGTTTTTCCCGCGAACTCTTCCTATGTTACGGTTAAAACCCGAAATCCGTCAAAACCAGTTTCAACTAGTAAAAACTAGTTTAAGCAAATAAAGATAGAAAGTGAGTTTTCGTATGATCTGAATCAGTGTCAGGTTAGGTTTGGTTTGTTTAGGTTTTTGTTTGGTAAAAGCCTGAAGAAACCTAAACAAACCAAATCTGACCTGTCATTGAAAATTCGCTTTTTATCTATCTATCTATCTATCTATCTATCTATCTATCTATCTATCTATCTATCTATCTATCTATCTATCTATCTATCTATCTATCTATCTATCTATCTATCTATCTATCTATCTATCTATCTATCTATCTATCTATCTATCTATCTATCTATCTATCTATCTATCTATCTATCTATCTATCTATCTATCTATCTATCTATCTATCTATCTATCTATCTATCTATCTATCTATCTATCTATCTATCTATCTATCTATCTATCTATCTATCTATCTATCTATCTATCTATCTATCTATCTATCTATCTATCTATCTATCTATCTATCTATCTATCTATCTATCTATCTATCTATCTATCTATCTATCTATCTATCTATCTATCTATCTATCTATCTATCTATCTATCTATCTATCTATCTATCTATCTATCTATCTATCTATCTATCTATCTATCTATCTATCTATCTATCTATCTATCTATCTATCTATCTATCTATCTATCTATCTATCTATCTATCTATCTATCTATCTATCTATCTATCTATCTATCTATCTATCTATCTATCTATCTATCTATCTATCTATCTATCTATCTATCTATCTATCTATCTATCTATCTATCTATCTATCTATCTATCTATCTATCTATCTATCTATCTATCTATCTATCTATCTATCTATCTATCTATCTATCTATCTATCTATCTATCTATCTATCTATCTATCTATCTATCTATCTATCTATCTATCTATCTATCTATCTATCTATCTATCTATCTATCTATCTATCTATCTATCTATCTATCTATCTATCTATCTATCTATCTATCTATCTATCTATCTATCTATCTATCTATCTATCTATCTATCTATCTATCTATCTATCTATCTATCTATCTATCTATCTATCTATCTATCTATCTATCTATCTATCTATCTATCTATCTATCTATCTATCTATCTATCTATCTATCTATCTATCTATCTATCTATCTATCTATCTATCTATCTATCTATCTATCTATCTATCTATCTATCTATCTATCTATCTATCTATCTATCTATCTATCTATCTATCTATCTATCTATCTATCTATCTATCTATCTATCTATCTATCTATCTATCTATCTATCTATCTATCTATCTATCTATCTATCTATCTATCTATCTATCTATCTATCTATCTATCTATCTATCTATCTATCTATCTATCTATCTATCTATCTATCTATCTATCTATCTATCTATCTATATTTTAAAACTAGTTTTTACTAGTTGAAACTGGTTTTGTCGAATTTTGGGTTTTGACGGTAACATATATCGTGCAATAAGAATTTCAATATGTTGTGGCTGTGATAAAAGTGTTCAAAATTGCTTTATAGCGCCACATTGGTAATGATAATAGTGTGCAATATTCGTTACATTGGCGGGTGGATGCTCTATCTTGACCGTTATTATTATTATTATTATTATTATTATTATTATTATTATTATTATTATTATTATTTTATTATTATTATTATTATTATTATTATTAAATAATAATAAGTATACATTAAAATCTAGAGATATTTGTTAGAAAATCGCGGGTTTTCGAAAGCCATCTAGCGGGATTATACGAACACTGTTGACAGCACAGCCATTAGTAAAGTTCTCGGTTAGTCTCGGTTTTATTGACTTCCATTATAAATCTTCACATCGTAAATGTACGTACAACATTTACATGATTTTGGGACAAACGAGATTGTAAAATATCTCCTTAGACTTATCGTGAGAATTACAATCACTAGTAAACATTGCAAAATATAAAAAATGACAAACATTTCTGATGTGGAAATGAGTACAGATTATCGTATTCTATGCATTTCAGCCTGCGTCATAACTCTTCCTGTGAATGCTAGTTTGGGTGATGAAAAATTAACGTCGTTAACAGTTAAATCTGAAGCTTTACGATTAGATAAGCATCATCTCTACAACGCGACTCAAGACTTGGTATCGCAATCTTAATGTCCCCTGTCTTCTAGAGCAGGAAAGATAGCATAAGTTCTTTGTAGCCGAATGATGAAGCCACACTCAAATTAATTCTGCTTATTTTAGAGGACTTAACAGACGTCGAAATACGTTTTTTGTGTCAGTTATTCATTCTGCTGAATCGTCGTCACAATACTGAATCCCCTAATGACACTTTTATTCCTGTAAACTAATTCGAAAAAAAAAAGACGAAAACCGTCGTCATCTTCACCACCGCACAAACATTATAAACATCATTATCTGTAGTAGTAGTATTGATAATTTCAGGAGCACGAAGGGCTAATAAGATAAAACCACGAGTGCAATTAAATAAGATTATGCAACGAATAGAATTAAAGAACTTGCAAAAGTGAAATGATAATAATTATTACAAAACACAGCAATAAGAATTCTGCGACTTCTCCTCTAATATCTCTCTTCTTCCAACTTTCCCGTTGCTGTATTTCATATGACGTCATCTTTGCAGATCACAAATCTGTGACTTATGCCCCAGCCCTCGTGTATATAATATATTATAGTGAATTATGAAATTCATTATGATCTCATATAGGCTTAGCGAAGAAAAGAGTATTTTCACACATTTTGACAAAAACGATTCCCAGTCACTTTTCGATGTTTCTTGTTATTATTACATTTTTTTTGTCTTACAAAGTTATACTCTTAGATATTTGGTGTTTCTAAAATACAGAAATACAGTAGAATCCCTCTTATCCGGCATCAAAGGGACCAGGAATATGCCACTAGAAAAGTTCAGGATAACAGGCAGGGTTTGGAATTGAACGGGTTACATCAGCTTCTTGTCTCTGCGGATGACGTGAATATGTTAGGAGAAAATACACAAACGATTAGGGAAAACACGGAAATTTTACTTGAAGCAAGTAAAGCGATCGGTTTGGAAGTAAATCCCGAAAAGACAAAGTATATGATTATGTCTCGTGACCAGAATATTGTACGAAATGGAAATATAAAAATTGAAGATTTATCCTTCGAAGAGGTGGAAAAATTCAAATATCTTGGAGCAACAGTAACAAATATAAATGATACTTGGGAAGAAATTAAACGCAGAATAAATATGGGAAATGCCTGTTATTATTCGGTTGAGAAGCTCTTATCATCCAGAATTTATAAAACAGTTATATTACCGGTTCTTCTGTATGGTTGTGAAACTTGGACTCTCTGAGAGAGGAACATAGGTTAAGGGTGTTTTTAGAATAAGGTGCTTAGGAAAATATTTGGGGCTAAGCGGGATGAAGTTACATGAGAATGGAGGAAGTTACACAACACAGAACTACACGCATTGTATTCTTCACCTGACATAATTAGGAACATTAAATCCAGACGTTTGAGATGGGCAGGGCATGTAGCACTTATGGGCGAATCCAGAAATGCATATAGAGTGTTAGTTGGGAGACCGGAGGGAAAAAGACCTTTAGGGAGGCCGAGACGTAGATGGGAGGATAATATTAAAATGGATTTGAGGGAGGTGGGGTATGATGATAGAGACTGGATTAATCCTGCACAGGATAGGGACCGCTGGCGGGCTTATGTGAGGGCGGCAATGAACCTTCGGGTTCCTTAAAAGCCATTTGTAAGTAAGTAAGTATATAAAAAAGTTCATATTTCATGATGCCAGATATTGAAACTGCAGCCATGTGAAGCTTATTTCTCTATCACTTGCTCATAAGTGAATAAAAGTAAAAACTGTGTGGATTTTCCTTATTAAAACACATCACACAATACAAATAATACACTAATTTAGGTTTGAATATTCACTGAAAATTAAAGTTCTTGCGAATTTCCTAATATGACAACACTGACGGCCAGAACATAACTAAATAAATGTAAAAACTGTGTGGATTTTCTTTATTAAAACACATCACACAACACAAATAATACATTAATTTCAGATTGGAATATTCACTGAAAATGAAAGTTTGTGCGAACTCCCTAATGTGGCAAAACTGACGGCCCAGACTGTGGCAATGTGGCAAATTTTAACTTTTTTTTTCCTCAGCCAAAAATGCCGTTGTTTTGGTATTGCCGGTTATTTGGGTGCCGGTTACGAGGGATTTTACTGTACTATAGCTTTCGTTCGATTAAAAAATCCTATTACAGCTAAAATATAATAATGGCCAGAAGAACAATCGTCCTCAATTTAAAAATACTTGATACGGAAAATTGAATGCTTTGTCTGTAGATGAAGAACATTCAAGCCAATTAAATTTATCATGACATGTACTCCAGATTTTTCTATCAGTTTCATTAACAAGAAACATGAAAGCATTGGCTGATAAGCTCTTGAAGCAACAAACACCTTTACGTTGCCTGAATCACGTACAGAATTCCTTCCAGATGCCACATAGTTCATTGTTACTACTTGCAGTAATAATCCTTTAGTGTACTTTAATTTTAGTTCCTTCAAATGAAACATAGAATCAGACTTTCGTACATCTTGTCAAAACATGTAAGTATATGGGCTACAGACACTGTACGCATACCATAGGGTCAGATGGATCTATAAATAGTTCTCTTCAGCATTAAGGTAATGGTCCCAAAATTGTAGGCTATTAGTCTTTCGATACTAGCTGCGAGGAAGATTGTCTGTTGCTGCTGAAACCATTGTTTCGCCACATCTTTGACTTCCTGATTGAAGTTGAACCGACGTTCCCTGAAACATCTCTTCATTGGTCCGAAGATACAGAAGCTACAGAGGGACAGATTGGGACAGTAAGGTGGATGTTCCAGTGTCTCCCATCTGAATTGTCGCATGGTTGTTACCGTGGCATTTGCAAAATGGGGCTTAGCGTTATCATAAAAACAATCTTCCCAGGACAATTTTTCCGGATTTATTCTTGGTGTAAAAATTGAAGTAATGACTGCCCTCCTTGACCTAAATTTTTTTTTTTTTTTGCATCCGTGGTAGAATGATTTGCGTGCAGATTGCAACACTAAAATATTGAATTCTTTGTGAACTTTTTCAGTTACTTACTGTCTGTTTGACTATATGCAGCAACAGAAGTCAAGTTTTTGGAAACTCCATCAATGTTTGGATTGTGGGCAATAGTAGGACAAAGTAAGCACCTAAAAGCCCAGATGGGATCCGACGGTATTAGCTGTGTGCCCCCCAAAATCACCACAAATCCCTTAAATTAAAGTGTACGTGAAAGATGGTGCATCTTCTTCTTCCTCACTGATTTAAGAAAAAAGTTCATCTGCCACTTCTGTTCTTGCAATTGAGGCTCTGAGTGGAATAACCCATGTTTTGAGAAAAACGATATCAAAGTTTTTTTTTTTTTAACATTGCAGAAATTTTAATAATACATACACTCGCGTCATTTGTTTTGTATAATACTTTACACTATCTAAATTATTCAAATCCAAAATCAGTTATAATTTAATCATAACCCATTTTTAAATATTTGTAAAGTATGAACAACTTAAGTCGTTATTGCATAGAAAATCGTAAACTTCTTAAATTAGAGTACCTAGGCATTAAAACGAGCAGAAAAGTGTTATTTTACTAACATACTCGAACTTTATTGAATAAGTAATAAGAAATAATAGTACATTAAGATTAATTTACCAAAATAATACACAATAATTTTTAACCGCTAAGCTTACATTTTTTATGATAATATACTGTACAAACAAAATAACGTTTGTTTTAATTTTCTAATAAGAAAAAAACAGAAGATGTATTAAGAAAAACTAAATATGAAACTATGCTACAGATGAAAACTCCTCTACTATAGTGTCAAATATTTTTATTCATGATCACTGATTTCACTTTCAGGATGATTTTCACCCAGCACGGGTTCAGAATCCAAAATATTTTGAAGAGAACATGCATTTTCTGGTTTTAAGAATTTTAATAATGAAATAATATTTTTTTAAAGCCAGTACGAGGGGGATTTTTTAGTGTGAGTTCTTCCTTTGGTGTTATATTATGTCCTACTGAAAAACTGAAATGCTGGAAAACGGTTGTAAGTACTGGTATATGATACTGCCAAAGCCCTGATGTATAAAACATGATTGTAACATATGTTGGTATTGCGAATTTTGAACCTTTCGACTTACCACAGCACTTCACATAATGAACTCTCCTGGCATTTAGAGTCAACGGAATGAAATACAACTTTTACAGTCGATAGAGATACTATTTTGCTGTTATTTCATCATACCTGAGAAGTTTTTTTCACTTCAGATTTTTAATAATTGCAATTATTTCTTGTTTGTTTGTTGGAAATATTTGAATATTTGGGAATTTTGTTGGAAAATATTGTATGTAGGGATGCTATTCATAGACATTTCGCAGCACGCGCTACGAGCGTACTAAGCTAGCCCCGGCTATCCACTGGTTACTAGTACAGAATTCAAATCATATCCTATCGCTAACACTAGTTTATGAATACGAAAAACGCTGATCATCCACCGGAAGCCCGCGCTAAAAATGTTTATGAATACGGCCCAAAGAGTCTAAACTGTTACTAGTAACATTATCTTGGGGGATGTTGAGGTTATCAGTTAGTGAAAGAAAATATTTATGAAATATATTTACAATATCATTTGGGTGTGACGTTTTTGTATTGTTAGATAGGCCTATAAGGGTATAGTTTGTTACTTTACTTTTTGATCGTCCACTTTCCTTTTCAGTTGTTCTGGTGAACGATCTCACAGTGGCTTGACAGGTTTAGAGTTAACGGCCAGTTAACGTAACATATATTCGATCCCTAGTGAGTGGCTTGTGTGGAGTAGATTTGTACAAATTCATCCCTCAGGTTGCAGTGTCATTGATAGGACCTAATAAAAAATCAGTCAGTTACATAAAGTAGCTAAGCTACACTGTCCTTATTAAATTATCATCATAGGACATCACTTAAATATACTATTTTGGTAAATTATATTTAACAATTGCCCATTCAATGTAAGTAGTTGCATTGAAAAATAACACCTCACATTGTCCAAACTATTGCTTTAATTTTTTCAACCCTTAGGTTCTTCTTCATTGATCGTGCGCAAAGATACTATATAGCTAGATTTAGAAAGCAGCAGTACATGAGCATCGGTGGTTCAGTGGTAGAATGCTCGCCTGCCACGCGGGCGGCCCGGGTTCGATTCCCGGCCGATGCAGGTTTTTTCATAACACCGTTATTAAAGTTTCTTCACAATGGTAATAAAACTTTCATTAAATAAGTGATATTTTATATATAATGGTGATTATAATTATCACTTAAGGATACCCATGAGTGAAATTTGTAAATCCGAAACTATTCAGTCAATCCTTATGAAATTTTTACCACACATATTCATTGATTGCAATAAAAAAGTGACAAAGTTTCATCCTCCTAGGGCAAATAGTTTCTGAGTAATAAAATATTTATTATTTTTTATAACTACGCTACAAAATGCCCCCTGCGTTGTAATTTTATTTGAAATGTTTTGATTTTTGGTCAGGACATCCCCCATGCATATGGTTCTTTAATTTGCTATCAAGTTTTTGTGTAATGTTATTAATTTGACTTGTGGAATTTTTTTTCTTTTGTGATATACATTTTTCACTCATGGGTATCCTTAATACGCCTCCCATTTTATTATGCTGTTTAGCAGGTAATTTATGTGTCCTGTGGACAAATTAGAAAATTAAAGATAATAAAAATTCGGATTAATTGTATACGAATATAAATTATAGGCCTAAGTTAGGAATTAAATATTGTTTTTGTTATTTTTTTTTACCTTTGAATATTTTGTAGTTTTCTTGAATTTTACTCGTATTAAGAGCCAGCTGCAATGCTGTCGTTTTTTGTTTCGCCTATCTCTCTCTCTCTCTCTCTCTCTCTCTCTCTCTCTCCTCGTTTCACACCAATGGGAAACTTATTAAGCATAATGAGGAACGTGCTATAGCATTGATTTCCTAAACCACGCTTACTTTTTTATGTTATGTTAATTACCTTTTATTTTATTCCAGTGATACAGCTGAAAACTCGTTGTCGGTTTTGCTTTTGACACCATCGTCACTGTCTTCGTAAGTTCCAGTTCGTCATTGTCCTCTTCATCAGATTGTTAAATATATTATTAAGTTTTAAGCCGTAAAATTTCATTTCACTGGAAGGAATGATGACTGGGGAAAAAGTTCAGGGCATAAAAAGATACCAAATGATAGATAACATTAAGATATTGGATCATATGCGGAGACTAAGAAGAAGTCGGAAGAGAGGGACGATTGGCGAATGCTGGGTTTGCAGTGAAGGACGTAACCTTGGGCACAAAACTATGAATGAATGAATTCCTGCACTTCTTAGTCGCATAAGTTGAAGAAGCGGAGATTATTTGAGATGTTACAAAGAGATATTAAAAACTATAAACTGTCTTTATGTACTATATCGTAGATATCAGTAACAGAGCAAGATTAACAAAAGATTTTTCCAAAAATTGTTATTGAACTTAGCATAAAAATGTAGGAATTTACAACAAAAAGATAGTTAAAGATACTCGTACGAGTCCGTATGAATTTTTATCTAACTGCAGATAGTCGCATTTCTGGAAAATACGTGCCCTGTAAGTCTGTTATCAGAATGTAATGCACTTTGTGTCTTAGGCTAGCCGACCGGAAATGCCAAACAAATTAAGTCAAGCGATATTATATCTAGCATAACTGACAAGATTTTTATCAAGTCATATCATATACAGAGTGAAGGTGTTCAATGACATTCCTTAACATAGCTACTATGATTGAAATAAGTCCTCTACCATTTTGTTCCTTTACGCTTAGATTTCCCACAAATAATTATTTTTACGGTAATTTTTTATCCAATTATCTTTTAAATACATTTATAAATACACATTTTATAAATGTCTTTACACTAGAGCTCTCTGTTGCAATACATACTTTGTTCTTGTTACTGTTACTATGTACAATTTAATAACTTGGTTTAATTCAAATAAACTCGGTATCAATTTGACAGAGACTCAAACAATTTTAGTCTCAGACATAATCAGAGATCTGATCAAGCTTGTCCGTTACTCAGGAGAAGACGAGGGGCAAGAATGTGACCTTCTTGACTATCGCTGTTGATTATTATAAACATCGCCCAGATAAGCATCCCAGTAGCCAGGTTATTACTCGTGCAGGAAACATGAGTAACAATGCGTATGGAAATTAAAGCTAAGTTGAACAGAAGGAGACCTAATGTTTCCGCTTACTACATCACAAAATATTGACGTGTTGTCGTACGTTATCTGTTCACATCTCTTCCCCCTCAGACCGCTCTCGTCTTCTGAGTCACCGACAGTACTAAGCTTCTGATTATTTTTTTTATTGATATTAAGTTGACATATTAATGAGCTTTGTACCAAATGGTGTAAATCTATATTCATTTTAACGAGACTAAAAAGTGTATTGGTTTAAATACCACAATTATCATATTATATTCATTCATTCATTCATTCATTCATTCATTCATTCATTCATTCATTCATTCATTCATTCATTCATTCATTCATTCATTCATTTATTGTATTCCATAGATCTTACATGAGCAATGAAGCTTTAAGATGTGGAACAAGTCAAAATTCTACAATATTACAATTACAATTTTTACAAATTTTTACAATATTTAACAATTTTTACAGTTTTACAATTTAGTAATTTTCTGCAATGACGAGGTAGGTCCGAGGATTCGCCAAAAAATTACCCGGCATTTGCCTTTTGGTTGGGGAAAACCTCGGAAAAACCCAACCAGGTAATCAAATCAAAGGGGGAAATGAAGTGATGCCGAGGACTCGCCATAGACCATCCGGCTTCAGTCCCACGGCTGGGGAAAACCTCGTAAGAAACCATTCAATGAGACCAAAGGGGGATCCAACCCAAGCCCGAACGCAGCTCCGGATCTTATACAGTATTACCGTGTATTTCCTTTTTATCCTCTGGTTGAGTGAAAGAAGAGGCCCCACGGCCTTAACTCTGCCAGAATAAATAGATCATTATTATTATTATTATTATTATTATTATTATTATTATTATTATTATTATTATTATTATTATTATTATTATTATTATTAATCAGTGCTTATTATGGCTTCTTCCATAGGTCTCTAAGTCATGGAATTTTATTATGGGGAAATAGTAATGGCTCTAAAGAAGTATTTATATCAATCAGATATCGCCTATACCTACTGTCTCATGTAGACAATAGTTTAAGGAACTCTCAATTTTCACTCTCCCATTGTACATCTACGAGTGCATAAATTATGTTTACCGGAAGAAACCTAGTTACATGAGTGTTCAATATGTCCATGGTTATAACATGAGGACGAGAATGAATTTAATAACTCCCACCTGTAGATTGACTAAGACACAGAATAGCTTTTAATTATGAATATAATTCTCTGTAACAAATTACCCAGTAGAAATAAGCAGAACAGAAATTTTAGTAGTTTTAAAGCTTCTGTTAAAAATATTTTTATTGGATCGCAGCTTTTATAGTCTTGACCATTTTGTTAATATGTAATTATGTTAATGTCTTAGTTGCTATGACAAAGGCTTATTACATATAATTATGTCTAATTATTACTTACTTACTTACAAATGGCTTTTAAGGAACCCGAAGGTTCATTGCCGCCCTCACATAAGCCCGCCAGCGGTCCCTATCCTGTGCAAGATTAATCCAGTCTCTATCATCATACCCCACCTCCCTCAAATCCATTTTAATATTATCCTCCCATCTACGTCTCGGCCTCCCTAAAGGTCTTTTTCCCTCCGGTCTCCCAACTAACACTCTATATGCATTTCTGGATTCGCCCATACGTGCTACATGCCCTGCCCATCTCAAACGTCTGGATTTAATGTTCCTGATTATGTCAGGTGAAGAATACAATGCGTGCAGTTGTGTTGTGTAACTTTCTCCATTCTCCTGTAACTTCATCCCGCTTAGCCCCAAATATTTTCCTAAGCACCTTATTCTCAAACACCCTGAACCTATGTTCCTCTCTCAGAGTGAGAGTCCAAGTTTCACAACCATACAGAAGAACCGGTAATATAACTGTTTTATAAATTCTAACTTTCAGATTTTTGGACAGCAGACTGGATGATAAGAGCTTCTCAACCGAATAATAACAGGCATTTCCCATATTTATTCTGCGTTTAATTTCCTCCCGAGTGTCATTTATATTTGTTACTGTTGCTCCAAGATATTTGAATTTTTCCACCTCTTCGAAGGATAAATCTCCAATTTTTATATTTCCATTTCGTACAATATTCTGGTCACGAGACATAATCATATACTTTGTCTTTTCGGGATTTACTTCCAAATCGATCGCTCTACTTGCTTCAAGTAAAATTTCCGTGTTTTCCCTAATCGTTTGTGTATTTTCTCCTAACATATTCACGTCATCCGCATAGACAAGAAGCTGATGTAACCCGTTCAATTCCAAACCCTGCCTGTTATCCTGAACTTTTATAATGGCATATTCTAGCGCGAAGTTAAAAAGTAAAGGTGATAGTGCATCTCCCTGCTTTAGCCCACAGTGAATTGGAAAAGCATCAGATAGAAACTGACCTATACGGACTCTGCTGTATGTTTCACTGAGACACATTTTAATTAATCGGACTAGTTTCTTGGGAATACCAAATTCAATAAGAATATCATATAATACTTCCCTCTTAACCGAGTCATATGCCTTTTTGAAATCTATGAATAACTGATGTACTGTACCCTTATACTCCCATTTTTTCTCCATTATCTGTCGAATACAAAAAATCTGATCAATAGTCGATCTATTACGCCGAAAACCGCAATGATGATCCCCAATAATTTCATCTACGTACGGAGTTAATCTTCTCAATGGAATGTTGTACTTTTTACAATTAAATTTTTCGATGTGGCAAAGTTGACTAATCTAACTCCATTGTCACTACTAATTGCGTGTAGGCTCTCTTTTCCAATAGTTGGTCTAAAAATATCCTCCCGTCCTACTTTAGCATTGAAATCCCCCAATAAAATTTTCATGTGATATCTAGGGAACTGATCTAAAGTATGTTCCAATTCCTCATAGAAGCTATTCTTTATATGGTCGTCTTTCTCTTCTGTAGGGGCGTGAGCATTTATAACTATGATGTCGCACCATCTACCCTTAAGTACTAAATATGATAACCTGTCACTGATAAATTCGACCTTTTTTACTGCTGATTTTATTCTTTTATGAACAAAGAATCCTGTTCCTAATTGGTGATTATTGTTTCCTTCCCCATAATACAACAAGTAATCTCCTATTTGTGATATGCCATTCCCATCTAACCTAACCTCTTGTACTCCTACGAAGTCTATTCTACATCTAGCTAGTTCTTTTGCTACTAATGTTATCCCTCCTGTTCTATAAAGACTAGTTACGTTCCAAGTGCCAAATCTCAAAATCTTATTCCTTTGCTGTGGTCGTGCCAGAGAATCAGTCCTATTCCGAGGCTTATTATAGGGATACGTAACAAGCTGTTTTTTTACGGTGATGGGTTGTTAGCCCTTCGCCCAACCCCCAAGCTGGAGGACCACTCCTTATCGGCTGTCCACGACTGCTTATTCAATATATTCGCAGCTACCCTCCATATCTGGAGGCCGTCTCCTCTATCCGCAACCTGAGGACGCGCCATGCCGTGGTGATAGGGACCCACAATACATGGATGTCTAATTATTATTATTATTATTATTATTATTATTATTATTATTATTATTATTATTATTATTATTATTATTATTTTACGGTTTAAGAGTATTTTAACACTTTAAATTATTAATAAATCACTTTAGATAATGGATGTTTGATATTACGGAAACGTATGCGTGTGCCTCATTTGAAGGCCTTAGTACCAGGGAACAAATTATAGCCTAGCGTTTTGCAGTGTGAAGCGTGCAGTAAATTTTCTCCTCACTGCACTGCTGCGGAGAAGAGGTTCTCTGTTCTTTGACAGGTGTTATTGAATTTATTGCGATGTTGCAATTGTTTGTAGAAAGAAAAGGCGATTTTGCACTAAATAAAAATATTGGCACTAAATGGCAAAGGAAAATTCTGTTCCTTTTATGTTTAGGATTTACTCTGTGACGTTACTGTCATTGGACATCTTTCACTTAGTTTAAGAGACGCTCAGAACCGATTTGCAGGTTCAAACGAGAATAAATGTTTTAAGATCCCTGAATCAGTCGACTTTCTTATGTTTTAGACAGTGGCGCCAATTTTTGAAAAATAATCGAGTGGACTCAAACACTTCAGTTTCATTTTGGAGATGCCGATAAGCTCACTGTATTATAATATCAATTTTTGTTTACCACCTGTGCTTATAAGCACAGGTGGTAAACAAAAATTGATATTATAAATCAAACACTTCAGTTATAAGTTCACAAAAATCTCATAAATCCTTTCATGCACCAGGATATTAACTTTCGTTATACTGATGTGACTACGGATAGTATACGGGTATTATAATATTATAATAGGCTATACAGGGTGATTCACGAAGTTCTCCCCCGGTTTATGGAGGTGATTCCTAAGGTTATTTGGAACAAACAAAGTAATAAGATCACATTCATAATTACGGAGTTACTGAAATTTGAAAACGGCAGAAAAAAAAATTATTTCAGGATTTCACTAACAAAAATGAAAAAAAAAAAAAAAATGCAAGCAATTGACTGTTTATGTATCAGTCTCTTTCATTTAGATGGATTTAAATCACATTTTCGGAAATGCCTCCCTGAATCTCAAGAGAACGGTCCGCACGGATGTGAACCGCACGTGTAGCATTTCGTAGCTTCACACGTTTATTCCTTACTGTCGCCGCGGCATTGAGAATGCGTTGAAGCAATTCTTCGCGTGTTTGTACCTTAACTTGTATTTCATCCACCCCCAGATGCACGTGAACGTAGTTATGGCAACAAACTTGCCTAACGCTCCATTCACTATGTCGCGTTTCGAAAGTGTGTTGTAACTCCGTAATTATGAATGCGATCCCATTAATTTCTTTACAATTTATTGTTGCAAATAACCTCAGGAATCACCTCCATAAACCAGGGGAGAACTTCGAGAATCACACTGTAGAATGCTAGAAATAGCAGAATAGAAATCTTAGAACAATTTTTAAATGTAGGTATGTGATTAGTATGACGTCCAAGGACTATATTCCACTTAATTGCAGGTAACATTATTCTGCATTTTTGTGAATATCAATTTCAACCACCAAATAAAAACTCCTTCACAATAGCAATCATATTTAAAAATCTCCGCATTATCTTGTATGTAGTTGTTCTGTATAATTACTCAGTTATTATTTAGAACGTTTTATTAGGCCTATATAAACATTTTTAATTTGGGGATTTAATTTTTTTTAAGTAAAAATATATATTTAACAACGAAAACAACAACAACAACAATAATAATAATAATAAAAATAATAATAATAATAATAATAATAATAATAATAATAATAATAATAATAATATAATTTACTGGATGGACTCAGGCCCCACGGGCCCATATAAGCTGGCGCCACTAGCTCTAGATGTTTTCATGTTGAACTTAAGTTGAACTGTAATCAATTCTAAGGATTTTCTGAACGATTACAATCTTGTTGGTAAAATAATTTCAATACTAACATAGTGACATTATTTAATATTTCTACGAGTAATTCATGCTCGTTAGAAATACGATATGGATAAAAAAAATCGTATTCTGTGTTACTTTTCAAAATATTTAAAATTCCTAGTTACGAATATATCCGCATCTATGGCTTTCTAAATAGCTTGTACACTTCCCAACCAAGCGGTCCGTGGTCTGATTTCCGGCGTGGGCGGAGATTTATCTCCATTATACGGGACTGGGTGTTTGTTTCTTGTCTTGTATTTGTCCTGTGACGTCTCCGCGGTAGCCCTGCATCGTGTCCAGCAATATGAGGGAGTGTAGTGTTGGTCTAGAAACATATCCTCCCCAACAGCCTACAGGTAGAAAGTGCTTGTGACTGTTCTGGGATATGCATGGTGTTTTGTTGGTGGTCTTTGCTAAACACGGGACTACTGTGACTGCTGCAGCCTACATTCAAACGTTGGTAAAGTTGCGTCGTGCCCTTCGTGACAAACGCCATAATGCTTACGATGTCAAACCTCTTCATGACAACGCTGCGGTTTCGGTTCGTGAGAAAATCAACAAATTTGATTGGGAGGTGCTCCAGCATTAACCATACAGTCCAGACCTTGCACCGTCGGACTTTCATCTGTTTGGTCTCATGAAGAAATTCCTGACCGGCCATCGCTTTACGACCGATGCAGAAGTGCAATCAACTGTTCGCAAATGGCTATATTCCAACCGAACGGACTTCTATGAACAGGGTATACTGAAATTGGTACCACGATGGGAGAAATATGTTGAGAAACTTGGCGCCTATATAGAAAAGTAGCTAAAAGAGGAGTTCATTTGTGTATTTTTTTATTTTTGTTTACCTATTAAACGCTTTTTTTTTTTTAATTATTGTGCGTTACTTTCCGATCCACCCTCGTACCATTCTATTTTGAGGCATTATTCAGCAAGATTATATTTCGCATTTCCCAATAAAATGGGACTAACAGACGTTCCAGACGGGACAGTTTCTCGCGTTTGTTTCTGTTTATATTTTCCTGAAATACATAACAATATTGGCCCAGATTCACTACTGTACTACGAAATACAAGGGTACAACACCCTCGCTTAAGTCATAAACTAAGACATAGAGGAGAGAACAGTGTGGGTCTCTGCCTGCCAAAGAGCTGGAATTTTTGTTATTTATGGCCTATTTATGAAGACAAGTCACCATTGCTATTCCCACCCCACTCTACCCTTGAGGCCGGCCCATGGATGTGAGGAGTGAAACCTGACCAGGCCAGACGAATTGTGCCTCAGCTACAACGTTTTAAGCGCAACCTCAAAAGCCCGCGGAGACACACGAAATGCAGAAACCAGACCCGGCACGAGCGATCCTGGCCTCAGGAACAAATTTTTACTGGAAAACAGGTCTATATACATCACAAGCCAGACCCGGCACGAGCGATCCTGGCCTCAGGAACAAATTTTACTGGAAAACAGGTCTATATACATCACAAGCCAGATCCGGCACGAGCGATCCTGGCCTCAGGAACAAATTTTACTGGAAAACAGGTGTAAATACATCACAAGCCAGATCCGGCACGAGCGATCCTGGCCTCAGGAACAAATTTTACTGGAAAACAGGTCTATATACATCACAAGCTAGACCCGGCACGAGCGATCCTGTCCTTAGGAACAAATTTTACTGGAAAACAGGTCTATATACATCACAAGCCAGACCCGGCACGAGCGATCCTGGCCTCAAGAACAAATTTTACTGGAAAACAGGTCTATATACATCACAAGCCAGGTCCGGCACGAGCGATCCTGGCCTCAGGAACAAATTTTGCTGGAAAACAGGTCTATATACATCACAAGCCAAATCCGGCACGAACGATCCTGGGCTTAGGAACAAATTTTATTGCAAAACAGGTCTATATACATCACAAGCCAGACCCGGCACGAGCGATCCTGTCCTCAGGAACAAATTGTGCTGGAAAACAGGTCTATATACATCACAAGCCAGACCCGGCATGAGCGATCCTGGCCTCAGGAACAAATTTTACTGGAAAACAGGTCTATATACATCACAAGCCAGACCCGGCACGAGCGATCCTGGCCTCAGGAACAAATTTTTACTGGAAAAGAGGTCTATATACATCACAAGCCAGACCCGGCACGAGCGATCCTGGCCTCAGGAACAAATTTTACTGGAAAACAGGTCTATATACATCACAAGCCAGATCCGGCACGAGCGATCCTGGCCTCAGGAACAAATTTTACTGGAAAACAGGTGTAAATACATCACAAGCCAGATCCGGCACGAGCGATCCTGGCCTCAGGAACAAATTTTACTGGAAAACAGGTCTATATGCATCACAAGCCAGACCCGGCACGAGCGATCCTGTCCTTAGGAACAAATTTTACTGGAAAACAGGTCTATATACATCACAAGCCAGACCCGGCACGAGCGATCCTGGCCTTAGGAACAAATTTTACTGGAAAACAGGTCTATATACATCACAAGCCAGACCCGGCACGAGCGATCCTGGCCTCAGGAACAAATTTTACTGCAAAACAGGTCTATATACATCACAAAGTTCTACAGCGATATATGCTTCATTCAAATAACTAATACATTATATAAAAACAAAAAATTTGATTTCAGTTAAGCCAAGTGACTGAGGCCCGGCCTCACTTGCCTCAGTCAATCAGCCTCCACTGCTTTAAATATCCGTTTGGGTTTCTTTCCGAGATTTTCTCAATCGTAAAGAGAATATCAGGTAATCCCTGGCGAATGTTCGGCCTCATCTCACCAAATACCATCGCACTAACCGATCATCGACGTTAACCTAATAATTGATACAGGGTTGTTAAATAACTAAGTAACAAAATTCATATCTAAGGAATAACCAGAGCAGGCCTAAGTCTCCCGCATGTAAACCTGGCCACTGTTCGTCTACTGTGAGCTCACAAGCAAACATTTTGATGGGGACAGATGAAAAAAAGTTAAATCTCTTTCTTCCACCATGTTAATAATGTCAAAAGAAGTATTTATACAAATTTTGACCACTCGACCGCAATTATGAGAGTCGTAAAAATTAGTTTACCAGGGGCCATTAACAGAAAAAAAAACACAATTTCATTGGACAAATTTATTAAAACAGACACAGAAATTGTTGAACTATTTTTCAACATATTTTCCATCGGAATTGAGACATTTGTCACATCATGGGATCGACAGAGAGAGGTGCAGACGCAGTCAAACGCTGGTCCCGATCTGAGGCGACTGACTTCCAATACACAAGGATACAAAAATTGCTTCCATAGTATGACAAATTACTCAATTCCAGTGGGGGATATGTTGACAAATAGCGCAACAATTGCTGTATCTGTTTGAATAAATATTTGCATGCAATTGTGCTTTTTTATATAAACGGCCCCAGGGAAAATCACTTTCTGGACGACCTCGTAATTGCGGTCGAGTGGCCAAAATTTGTATAAACACTTCTTTCGACATTATTAACATGGTGGAAGAAAAAAATTCAACTTTTTTATCTGCCCCCATCAGAACGTTTGCTTGTCAGAGAGGAATCAAAATAGGGAGAGACACAGAGTAGAATTCCTCTGGACGTATGAAAACCTTCGGTGGAAGAAGTAATAGGCCTATGACAGCTATCTTGTTGACTGACATGCTAGAAAAATGTGAGGTAGAATTTTGCACCTTTTCGCTAAACACATGGATGGCCCAGAATGTGCTAAATTCCACAGGACTGCTTCTGGTCATTTAGCTGAAACACGATCCGAGAGCGTTTACAAGCAAGGCGAGCATGCTTACAAGGGGAACAATGGCAGCGTTGATTCCGTGTCTGTGTGTATCTTTTGTTTGTTTACTGCTGCAAAGGTAAGACGATCTCCCTTCTGCAGCTGAAGAACAAATACAAAGATAGACCCCCCGTAACTCACGAGGCATGCTGACATTTCAACGCTCCTCTTTGTGCCACGAGGCCGCGACAATGTCCGAATGAGAGCGATCACGAATTAACACTTTGAAATTGTATCTCGGTGGATTGTCTCGTGACTCATTTTGCCTCTAGGTGCGCTTATTTTAAGAAGTTACATTCGACAGTCCTCGGTTATTGGGTTAGAATTGTTTATGCAAATGCTTCCAAAGTGAATTTGATGTGGAGATGTGGAGCGAAATATCGATTTAATGTTTAACCGTGTTGAGTTGTGTGGATGTGAATGAGTTCGCATTGATTGGCGCCATATTTATTTTCTTAGTGCAGTCTCGTAAGTTTCTTATAAAGTTCTGTGATCTCGATGTAAGTGCTCATGCGTGGAAAGTGGGCCGATAAGAGTGCGTGTTTTCGAAATCAAACTTAATGGAAGTGTGATAGAAGATGCTTTCCGTTCGTCATAAGCTGTTAATTGAATATGTCCGACAGTGTAATGAATTCAGATTGTGATATTTTCAATGATGTCTTAAATTGTCAGTGGCATACAAGAAATAAATAAGAATACTAGACGCTTAAAAGAGTTGCTTCGACAATAATTGATCAAGATGTGTTAGAATTATTTCACATGAAATTTTATTCTTAATTGTATCTAGTCTTTAATTATAGGAAAATTAGTCACAGCTCTGTTGGTCACAGTTACAATTGGTCATACTGAATTCGTCACATAAGTATTTTTCACATAAATTATTCGTCATACTTGTTGATTTGTCACTAAGTGTTTTTGGTCACATGCTGCATGTTTGTCATATCTTCAAATCTGTGAGCAACTAATCAATGAATGAAGACACGGAAGGGTGTAGCCTTATTTTGATATTATATCGGGTATTTGATAGGTATTTATTTATACTAACTTACGTAGAAGATATAACGAATCAGGAACACCTGCATGAATAAAGCTCGTGTTCGAGTGTAGTTCTATCTAAACACTAGAAGTACAGAAGTTAATGTGCCTACACAGAAATGTAATTATATAAAAAAAACTTTATGTATAGAATCAAAATTATCATTTATAAGGTGATATTAAATTTCTGTTTAACTTGATAACGAAAAATGTTGAAAATTCAGGGTGAATTTTGATTATGAAGTTACACAATTTTGGCCCTAAACTAATACTGTGCTTTAAACCCACCGCTGTGAAAAATTTGTGTTCTCTTAATGGTAAAGTGATATTTCGTTTAGTATTGTACACATAAGCAACTGGTATATAATCTTAGAGATTTTTTAGATAACTCTTAACTGATACTATATATTTTTGTATATTGTTCAATTTTAGGCCTATATATTTTAAATTCAGAAGAAGTGAGTTTGTAGAAGGGTAATCAACAGGTTTTAAGTAGATGTTCAAATTCAAATTTATTTACAATTTACATTTGAAATGAATACATATGAATAGATACCCGAAATGAGCATATGCTCGTGCTCGGGTACAGTCCAGTAGTCTACATAAATTTTACAGGGATCAAATAATAATGCTGATGATAGAAATAATAGTAATAATAATAATAATAATAATAATAATAATAATAATAATAATAATAATAATAATAATAGAATAATCGTGACAGAAATAATACAAAGATTGTAATACAAAAATAATTAATTAATAATAATAATAATAGTGATAAAACAAAAATATTTACAATAATAAAATAAATACTAAGACGGATAAAATAAAATATTAAACCACTAGCGGGAGTTAACACAACTTAAATCAGCATATAATAACCGGAAAAAATGACGAACTCGAAAATCAATAGAAAAGTTCGTTGTATCGCAGACGACAGCAACCGCCGTATTGACATTGTGTTGTGCATTATTGGTAGTAGGGGGGAGCTGAATGTCTACGTAACTGCCGTTCTCTTCGAATCTTCTCGTACAATCATGGGAAGTTAATGCTGCAAAAACAAAATGTCTACGAGTCAAACTGTCCATTATTAGCAGAATAAATACAAATGATACATATTAATTGTGTCCTTTCTTGTAAAGCAAATCAGAGGATCTAATGATTTTTTTTTAAGTTCCACTTGAAAGCAAAATAATATATTTTTTTTATTTAACCTTTTTAATGTTGTTTCTTTTTGAGAGGTTAACGTTTACTTCAATGGTCGCAGTATGCAATTAATTTTGTATTCATGTTCGAGCTCTCTTCTTCATGGCTTCCATTCATTCTTTTACCTGAACTCTGACTCAGTCGGCAGAATGGTTTGGATAAGTTGAAAGTCCTTAGACATAACTGAAGTTCCATCACGAGAAATGGTGATAGTGGATTAACGCTCTGAGTGTAGATTATAATGCTGAACTCAGCTTATTATACACAATATAGGCTACTCTCTATAGCCTAAATTAGTCTTAATGAACTTCAATTCTACATCCATACTTAAATATTCCACGGTAATAGAGGTGAGACTAAAGAAACTAAATAGGTGAATTACATTTCAGAGCATTGTTGAAAAAAGTGAAATTTTAAAAACCACAAAAGCAATAGCACTCTTGGAAAAAAACATTTTCTTTTAAATTATAAAAACCACAACACTGGTGAAAAAATTAAAATATTTGGAACCATAGAAACAACAGCACTGTTGAAAAAATGAGAATTTTAAAACCATAGAAACCATAACTCTGTTGAAAAAATTAGTTTTAAAATCATAGAAACTATAGCACTGTTGAAAAAATCAAATTTTAAAAACCATAGAAACCTAGTGCTGTTGAAAAAAATAAACATTTAAAACCATACAAAGCATTGGGCACTAAAGTAGCTATATAAGTAAATTACATTTCAGAGCACTGTTGAAAAAAGTGAAATTTTAAAAACCACAAAAACAATAGCACTCTTGGAAAAAACATTTTCTTTTAAATTATAAAAACCACAACACTGGTGAAAAAAATTAAAATATTTGGAACCATAGAAACAACAGCACTGTTGAAAAAATGAGAATTTTAAAACCATAGAAACCATAACACTGTTGAAAAAATTAGTTTTAAAATCATAGAAACCATAGCACTGTTGAAAAAATCAAATTTTTAAAACCATAGAAACCTAGTGCTGTTGAAAAAAAAGAACATTTAAAACCATACAAAGCATTGGGCACTAAAGTAGCTATATAAGTAAATTACATTTCAGAGCACTGTTGAAAAAAAATGAAATTTTAAAAACCACAAAAACAATAGCACTGTTGGAAAAACATTTTCTTTTAAATTATAAAAACCACAACACTGGTGAAAAAATTAAAATATTTGGAACCATAGAAACAATAGCACTGTTGAAAAAATGAGAATTTTGAAACCATAGAAACCATAACTCTGTTGAAAAAATTAGTTTTCAAATCGTAGAAACCAAAGCAGTGTTGAAAAAAATCAAATTTTTAAAACCATAGAAACCTAGTGCTGTTGAAAAAAAAGAACATTTAAAACCATACAAAGCATTGGGCACTAAATAGCTATATAAGTAAATTACATTTCAGAGCACTGTTGAAAAAAGTGAAATTTTAAAAACCACAAAAACAATAGCACTCTTGGAAAAAACATTTTCTTTTAAATTATAAAAACCGCAAGACTGGTGAAAAAAATTAAAATATTTGGAACCATAGAAACAATAGCACTGTTGAAAAAATGAGAATTTTAAAACCATAGAAACCATAACCCTGTTGAAAAAATTAGTTTTAAAATCGTAGAAACCATAGGTGTGCTGAAAAAAGTCAAATTTTTAAAACCATAGAAACCTAGTGCTGTTGAAAAAGAGAACATTTAAAACCATACAAAACATTGCGCAGTTGAAAGAAGATAATTTTAAACCCATAGAAACCATAATTTTGTTGAAAAACTGCAGTTTTAAAATCATAGAAACTATAGTACCGTTGAAATAATTACATTTTTAAAACAATAGTAAACATAGTGCTGTTGAAAAAGGTGAAACTTTGAAAACCATAGAAACCATAACACTATTAAAAAATAAAAATGCTAAAACCATGAAAACCATACAATTGTTCATGAAATAACATTTTAAAACCACAGAAACCGTAACACAGTTGAATAAAGAAAACTTTTATAACCATAGAAACCATAGCACTGTTGAAAAAGGTGACTTGTAAGTCATGTGGCTAATCTATGACTAATGCTATTTGTGTCGAATTGAATTTATGACGAGTATGCTATGTGAAGAATCGTTGTGTGACGAATTGTGCCTGTGATGAAATGTTTGTGACGAGTATTCCGGATATCCTATTCTTGCCACAAATGTTTTTATTATTTTTTTTTTATATTTAACAGAAACATATTAGATATTTTAGCGGTTAAAAATTGCTTTCGAAATTAAAAATCAAATCACAGTTTGAAAAATGCAGGCGAATAACGTGTCGTGTTTCTGAATGTAGCCTAATTTTATGCTTGAAAGTGGAACAATCAAAGTGAATGTGCTAGATGCTAGACATACTGAAGCTGCGATATTGTATTGCATTCGTCATAATAAAATCATTTAAAATTACTTAACTGCATTAATTTTATAGTGAACTGTTGAAAGGTTTAACGGAATATAATTCATAACTACAGATATATCGTGTTTCTCAGTACTTGTGAAAGAAGTGTAAGTAAACATGATGTATTGATGAGATCATTAATTGAATATTTTTGTTAATTTATATAGTTTTTTCGCAACGTTCTTCAAGATACTGACGCAGGCCATAATTCAGAAACAGTAACGAAAATTAGCAAGGATGGATATTTAGCGATGCTTTCTCTCAACATGAAGAGATATGCAATATCAGAAATACTTAGAAGTGAAATATTATTCCTAAGTTCTATAAATTATCACAACTTTTGAGACCCAGAACGGAGACATATTAGAGAGATGTTCGATCTTTTCGGGAGTGTGAAGGGATTGTTCAAACTTCGGACGACGAACATAGATGGGTTTGTGTTCAGATTACATTACCGCGTAACCGTCGCTTTGCTGTGCATGTTCACCGTCATCATGGCCGCTAGACAATACGTGGGTGACCCCATTAGTTGCATACACACTCCCGATGTGCCTAAAGACGTGTACAACACCTTCTGCTGGATTCATACCACCTTCTCTGTACGGTCTGCCTTTAACAAAATAGAGGGTGTCGAAGTCCCGTACCTCGGTCTCGAGATCTCCAGAGTTGGAGAAAAAGACAAGAAAGAGCATCGCTATTACCAGTGGGTTGTGTTCTGCTTGTTTCTGCAGGTGAGTTCCAGCTAAAAACATGGAAATGCAGTAGTTCAGTAAAAAGAAATTGAGTTACAGGATATACGTCAGTCGTTTTACCAAAGAATGCCTTTCTTTTACCAGATTGCCATCACTAGGTTGCTGTGTGTTTAGTACTGTCACTGAGGTTGTCATGTGTATTAATAGTAATATACGTTACAAGAGCGGTATGTTGAAGTTTTCATGTTCGAGGAAAAGTTTGAAAAAGCGAAACGTAGTTGAACTTTTTTATTTTCCGAGAATTGAAAGCAAACATACCGCTCGTGTATCCTACATTATTTTGTGCGAAGATAGTTTATTACATACCTATTACATACCTGAAAGAGGAATTTCTAATTAGTTGCAATGAAATCTCCATCTTGGTTTCTGTTCAATGACGGCAATTTTGGAAAACAAAAATATCTCTCTCCAACATTGTTGCTATAAAATGTTTTCTGTGTTTACTATACTCCAGCAGGCCGTGATATACGTCTGTCTTCCCCCCCCCCCACAGTCTATAAATGCGAACTTAAAACAAACGGTAAGGTTATGTAATGATTTATTTTTAATTTTAATATTTTAACATTATTATTTATATAACATATTGCAGTAATAACATCGGCATCTGGAATCTTGTTGATTTTTTCACGGCTTCCTTAATGTTACTTTCATCACGAATGCAGTAACTTTAGTGGAGTTGTAGAGTTTACTTAATTTTTGCAAATATTTAAAAACAATAATTAACATTGCAATTTAGGTGAAATTGCAGCGGTAAGTTTCCATTGTATAATTATTACTATATTGAACGTCTCTAAAAATAACATGTTAAAAGCCTAAAGCAGTAAAATCAATATGTCACTTAAGCGGTAAGAAGAGAGAAATTGTTATGTGTGTTAGGTTGGGAATACTGAATGTGGAATTTTAGACTTTCCGCGGATTGGTTTTGTGCGGAAACCAAGCAAATACGCACGATCTCGCACAAAAGTATATGTGAATCGCAATGAAAGTATGTACATAATGTGTATAATGATAGAGGAAGTGTTACAAATGAGCCGTTCAGAACAGAAGTGGTGTAAGTCAAAATTGGGTAATGAGGTTTAAAGTAAAAATTCTGTAAAATACAGCACAAAGTAGCAATTATTAATATGTCCTTCGTGCTATCCACTGACTACTAATAGTGTTTAAATAAACTGAATATTAATGGCTATTTTACGCTGTGTTTTACAGAATGTTTACTTTAACCCTCATTACCAAATTCTGACATACACCACTTCTGCTCTGAACGGCTCAAATATGGAATACCATTTCGGTTTTTCGTTCTAGAACCTACATGTTTTGAATACTGAACGTAAAGTATAGTCCTGCTTATTGCTGAATGTCCCTGTGAATGGTACACCGGACTTAGAAGTTCGTAAGATGTTATAAAATGTTTGAAAAAAAAAATTCCTCAAAATCTAACGTATTTCCTTCATAAAAATGCAGGTACAAATATGGAATATTATTATCAAGTTACAAGATTAACAAAATTAAAAAGTCAAAATGGTCTCTACCAAGATTTTATTTTATTTTATTGGGTTATTTTACGACGCTGTATCAACATCTAGGTTATTTAGCGTCTGAATGAAATGAAGGTGATAATGCCGGTGAAATGAGTCCGGGGTCCAGCACCGAAAGCTACCCAGCATTTGCTCGTATTGGGTTGAGGGAAAACCCCGGAAAAAACCTCAACCAGGTAACTTGCCTCGACCGGGATTCGAACCCGGGGCATCTGGTTTCACGGCCAGACGCACTGACCGTTACTCCACAGGTGTGGACCTCTACTAAGAAAAGCACAGAACAAGCATTCAGCATCTTCATTAGAAGGTGTTTTCCAATCGTATCCTGAATACAGTACAGATGAATCGTCTCTCACGTCTTTTCTCGAACTTGTTTCATGCCTTCTTGCATTGCCTTTTCAATCCACTGTTTTCTAAGTTTGTTGGAAGGTGAGGTTTTCCCTCCTCCTACAGGTGCCAACACTAGTAAGGAAACAGAAAACCAGGTATAAATATGGAATACTAATAATCAGGCTTCAAGACTTTGGACCCGATACAATAAGTTTACTGTGCAACAACGTTGCTATTTAGAGTAGAGTACGGTAGTATGGGGAAACACACATCTGTACATTCTGAAAGTAAATATACATTACACAATAATAATGTCAGAAGAATGTGAAAACCATTTATTCTCCTGTCTTTTATAATGATTTGTGTTTAATTGTACACAGTGTTAATGGTGGAAATAAGCATATAGTAATTTTAATTTTTTCATTTATCCTATTGGTCGTCTTTAGGAAGTGCAGTTACAGTACCGAATTGCAATGTACCTACTACAAGATACATTCTCAGTGTCTCAAACGTAAATCTTTTTCGGTTATCTGCCAAACACAGTTTGTACTGTGAAAAGCTGCGCTTTACGTCGCATGACGTGATAGGAGCAAAACGTAAAAACCTAACATCATTGCAGTCTCTAATAGACAGTCCTTTATTCTCGGGTGACTCTATGTCCACTAATTTGCTGTTTATGTTACACAATGTTCCATATCCGTTATTTTTACTTAAAATTGATTTCCACTTCTGTTTTACACGTTCAGTAACCGGTGTACTTGATGTCTCATTAATTCTCTGCATAATTTTCTAAATTAATTTGAGGGCTTTCGGCATCTCTTGCTCTGACTTTTCTAAACGTGTAATAGTTTCAGACACAGTTTGTATGAAAACCAAATTATTCGTCAGAACCTTCAAATCCAGAGCGTTTTCCTTTGCGTATTTGTTGGCATTCATTCTACAGTACCCCCACCCACTGTACGCTTTACCACTATACTCAGTACGCCGTTATGCGGATTTCCCACTGAACTGCTCTATTGGGTCCGAAGTCTCGAAGCCTGCTAATAATACTAGTATTTCATATATGCGACACATTGATGTTGTAAGTCATAACCTCAAAACAGTTCTTCACTAAATCTTCCAAGATGTAGGCCGTATACAAGTAGGAATAATCTTTACAACGGAAATGTGATAACACCGCTTGACATTACAAGGCTTGATGCGTTGAAAGAAGATACCGGTATATCTAACACAATGCCTGCCGCTAGGGTATCGAACGATTTTACTATACCTATTTTAATTTTGCATTGGGGACATTCTCTATATACTTTAATTAGTTATATTACTTTAACTAGCTGTACCCGTGCGCTCCGCTGCACTTGTTAGAAATAAATATAAAGTAATTACATAATTAAAATAGGACATCTGGTCCAAGGAACATTCGTGTTTGATCGAAGGAAAAATCGTTTAATATGTCACTTAATTTAAATTGTATTTAAATAATTAAAATGCGATCATTTTGGTCCAGAGACCACTCATTTAGTGCAATGATAATTCCTTTAACATTTTTTCTTAATTGTTATTACTTGCAAATAATTAAAATATGACCATTTGGTTCGGAGAACATCCGTTTTTGGTGTCATTTGGTCCCATCAAAATTTTGCTTGGAATGAAACGTATCGGAAATCATTTTTAAAGAAACTTTTGTTATGCAACAAACATTTTTCACAAAAATCAATAATAAGCGAGATATTTCTCACGTACAATAGCAGTATCGGCAACTTAATTGACATTGTTGGCAATGTAATGAAATTTGTGAGCATTACCCACTATATTTATTTGTCTGTAACCATACCGTGGTTGCATTGTTTTTTTTATGCACATGCAATAAAAACTTCACTCTCAGGTTATGATGTTAATTATAAAGTTAACAATTTCGCATGGATAGATAAACATTTATAACATTACACATTTACATATTCCCATCATAGAATACAAATTGTGTTAAATGAATAATATTCTCTCTTTGATGTATGCAAGGCATCTTAAATAGACTGAGTCATTTGTTCTGATTTCATTACAGCCTTTTAATCTGAGAAGGCGCTGCGGCGCTGGTAAAACGTAGTTATTTTAAAACTCTTGTATCTGCTTAAATATCAGTCCTATCAAAATTTTACATAGAATAAAACTTATCGGAAATCATTTTTAAAGAAACGTTTGTTATGTAACATTTGTCACAAAAATCAATAATAAGGGAGGTATTTCGATTTATTTAATTCAAGCCCCCTTATAACTCCCTTTTAAATAAAGTATTTTGAATGTCATAGCCTAAAATCTAAGTTACAACGAACTTAATTTATATTCCAATTTTCATATAAATCGGTTCAGCCATTATCGCGTGAAAAGGTAACAAACATCCAGATAGACAGTCAGATAGACAGACAGACTGACAGACGATATACAAACAAAAAATTAAAAAAAAAAAAGCGATTTTCGGTTTCAGGATGATTAATTATACATGTTAACACCAATTATTTTTGGAAAATCGAAAATTACCAGAAAATTTTGGCTACAGATTTATTATTATTATTATTATTATTATTATTATTATTATTATTATTATTATTATTATTATTATTATTATAATGTGGAGTAATGGTCAGCGCGTCTGGCTGCGAAACCAGGTGGCCCGGGTTCGAATCCCGGTCGGTGCAAGTTACCTGGTTGAGGTTTTTATACGGGGTTTTCCCTCAACCCAATACGAGCAAATGCTGGGTAACTTTCGGTGCTGGATCCCGGACTCATTTCACCGGCATTATCACTTTCATATCATTCAGACGCTAAATAACCTAGATGTTGATACAGCGTCGTAAAATAACCCAATTTAAAAATGATTATTAGAATAGAATAGATTTGGTATTCCTTTTTCTAAAGAACTGACCATAAGTAATTCTCTTTTTACACTGCCATAAGTTTTCTCAAAATCAAAGAATATGTATTTATTTCATAAAATAACATAGGAAACATCGTTTTCGTTCCTTCATTTATTCGCGACGAATTGCAACCAAGATGTAATTTAACGCCAGATCACTTCGTTCCACCTACAACGTGCAACGCTTACCTTCACATGTCTCTTCAGACTGGAACTCACAACCACCTCCTGTACATTATTTGCAGATACATCGTCAATGCATCACAGAGCTTGAAGAGGTATTCAGAGCAGTGGAGACATGTGCAAGTTAAAACAATGGTTGAGAAGACAAAGAACATTGCACAAAGCGAAATCATGCAGTAACCATAGATATGCAAGCAAAGTAAATAAACGGTGCAAGCTACAAAACACAGGCATTGTTCGAATGTAGACAAATTCATGACATGCAGCTTTATTTGAATCCATTGTTGTTAGGAATGAGTGAAATGTAATCAAAATTGTTTTATAACACGACTGCACATGTCAACACCTTAATGTCTTCATAAAGATCCCTGTCAATGTCGAATTATTAATATATACGCCCAAAATATGTAGGTTATTAGAATTGTGTATACTAACAGACATGCCGATGGCGTTCTAACAAATATTTCTTTTAGCAACCAGACGGCTCGCTTCAATATTTATCTTTCGGAATTTTTGAAATATTATAGAAAATATTGTGTTACCAGAATGGCGATTTCAAGAAACGGCAGTACCCCCCATTCATCATCATCATCATCATCCTTCATGAATTTAGACTTATGCAGTTTGTTTTGCAATCCAAAGGAATTTCGCCTATCATTATATTCTAGTGATATACCAGTTCTTTAATTTCTGGACTTACAATATTCAATTTTGTGGCGGTTTCCTTCCCTATTCATTCTTAAGGTTTCTAAAGTCAGTTTCTTTCATACCAGACTTGTGAAATGTCCTATTAAATCAATGTAAGCTGAAGCTCCTACATGATTCCTTTCAGTATATCTAATAACAATAGAATGGATTTTGACATATTATCTTTATGTGTAAAAGCCATTCTTCAAAATTAATGGACAATATTTTAGTCAGTTATTTAACGACACTGTATCAACTGCTACATTATTTAGCGTCGATGGGATTGCTAATAGCAACATGGAATTTGTCGAGATGAGTTGCCGATATCTCTGAGAAGTCTAAAAATCAGTTTCATTTAAAAATAGAAGCAGAAAAGTAAACCTAGGCAACGGCGGGTGCTATAAGCTAGTAATACATAATATAATATAATATAATATAATATAATATAATATAATATAATATAATATAATATAATATAATATAATATAATATAATATAATATAATATAATATTTACTTACTGGCTTTTAAGGAACCCGGAGGTTCATTGCCGCCCTCACAAAGCCCGCAATTGGTCCCTATCCTCAACAAGACCAATCCAGTCTCTATCATCATATCCTACCTCCTCCAATCCATTTTAATATTATCTTCCCAACTACGTCTCGGCCTCCCTAAAGGTCTTTTTCCTTTCGGCCTCCCAACTAACACTCTATATCCATTTCTGGATTCGCTCATACGTGCTACATGCCCTGCCCATCTCAAACGTCTGGATTTAATGTTCCTAATTTTGTCAGGTGAAGAATACAATGCGTGCAGTTCTGTGTTGTGTAACTTTCTCCATTCTCCTGTAACTTCATCCCTCTTAGCCCCAAATATTTTCCTAAGCACCTTATTCTCAAACACCCTTAACCTATGTCCTTCTCTCAAAGTGAGAGTTCAAGTTTCACAACCATAAAGAACAACCGGTAATATAACTGTTTTATAAATTCTAACTTTAAGATATTTTGACAGCAGAATGGATGATAAAAGCTTCTCAACCGAATAATAACACGTATTTACCACATTTATTCTGCGTTTAATTTCCTCCCGAGTATCATTTATATTTGTTACTGTTGCTCCCAGGTATTTGAATTTTGCTACCACTTCAAAGGATAAATTTCCAATTTTTATGTAGTCCATTTCGTATAATATTCTGGTCACGAGACATAATCATATAGTTTGTCTTTTCGGGATTTACTTCCAAACCTATCTCTTTACTTGCTTCAAGTAAAATTCCCGTATTTTCCCTAATCGTTTGTGGATTTTCTCCTAACATATTCACGTCATCTGCAGGTTGCTGCACGGTATGAAGTGTGGAATTCCGTCGTTCTTGTACAGAGGTGGTGGCGTACGGTGAAGGAAAGGAACGCCTCAATCCGTCCAGAGATAGTAAAGAATTGTCATAGGAAGCTAATCACCACAGGTTCGGTTAAGAATGCAGGATGAACTGGCCGTCCATCCACTTCTCGGTCTCAGGAGAATGTGGCGATTGTGCGAGAAACGTTGAGTTGTCGCCCGGCTACATCAACACGACAGGCAGCTTGCGAAAACGGACTCATAAGGTACGCGGTACGTCAGGTGTTGCAGAAAGAACTGAATTACCCTCCATGGAAACCCCATTACGTGCAGCAGCTGACACCAGAAGACTGCGATCGCAGAATGGAGTATGGGTAGTTGATGCTTGGTCGGCACGAGGATTGGACTCAATTGTTTCAAAATATCCTCTGGAGTGACGATGCCGTATTTCTTACGGAAGATTTCGCCAATCGACACAATTGCCTTTATTGGGCCGCACAAGATACCGGTATGACGGTGGAGAAGATGCAGTTTCATCCAAAAGCGACCGTGTGATGTAGAATGACGGCCACAAATGTCATCGGCCATATCTCCTGCGTGATACCATGAACGCGGAACGCTACCATGAGATGCTTGACGATTACGTTTGGCCCACGGTATCTGGATGGGAAAACATGAACGACATTATATTCATGCAGGACGCTGCACCACCTCACTTTGCAAATGTCGTGGGTATGTGGTTGGATGAGAAGTATCCGGGACGTTGGCTTGGGCGACGAGGACCTCACGAATGGCCTGCAAAAAGTCCTAACCTGAAGCCCTGTGAGTTCTTTTTATGAATCTGGCAAAAGATGAAGAGTACTGGACGAAACCTCGCACACTGGAACAATTGGAAGCACGGATTCGGGACGTTATCAACTAATGTTTCACGCAAATTCCACCAGAAAACTGTGGATTCCATTCCCGGCCGCTTGAGGAAATTAATTGGTCGATGCCACAGGTGCCTACGTTGAATTTTGATGTATCCATCCGTATTCCCGTTTAATAATGTACACATAAAATTAATTTCAATAAATTAGCGTTGTAAATGTGGGTTTCATACACCTTCTTTAATAATATCATATACATTAGTTTTTTATTTTTCAGTCAATCACTTATCATGCTATGATGGCAGAAATTAATTCTGTTACATCAAGATACAATGTTAATATACATCACGAATATTTTCGACTTATTTTCAAGTCATCTTCAGATGATAGTTTTCTAACAAACAAACATTTGAACAAGGTGAAAATATTATTTAAACACATTTATAAAACACTAGTAAATAGTCTGACCATGCATATTTTACATAAAATGGTTGAATGGCGTACATAGTCTTAAAATTAAATTGTCATACAGATAGAAAGCCTTCCCATGAACATAATTATAATACAATATATTGAGAGGCATGCAGTGTGCCTGAATTATGAAATTAAAAACATTTAAAATTATTATATATAAAACTGAAGACTAGGCTTGTTCTTTATGACGTTCAGTGTATTGGAAGACTGTATGAAGTGGATGTAAAAGAAAATCTCGGTCTATTCGCCGTGGTGAGAGGCATTATGTCTGAAAAAATTAATCAAAGATGTCTTGAAATTTTGAAGAGAAGTTAAGTGATTAAAACCTTAAAGGTGCTTTAAAGGTTAATACTCACGAAAGATGTACAGTGGAGATTTTCAGATGATGTGGCCTTCTCATCTTGGCGTTACATGGTAGACTGAGCAGTTGAGTTTTCTATGATATTTTCACCTTGTTCAAATGTTTGTTTGTTAGGAAACTCTCACCTGAAGATGACTTGAAAATAAGTCGAAAATATTCGTGACGTATATTAACATTGTATCTTGATGTAACAGAATCCATTTCTGCCATCATAGCATGATAAGTGATTGATTGAAAAATAAAAAACTAATTTATATGATATTATTTCACAAACTTATCTGAACTCAACATGACTTTTAAATTTAACTTCTTTAATGCCTAGTTACTTCCCGCCCACCCTTATTATCATTAATTTTGCTTTGAAACCTGAGCTATAAACCAACCTCTTTACCTCGATAATATGAGAAAACTATTTTGAAGTATTCGTCGAGAAATCGAGTACAAACGACGTTACTTGAGAGTGCAAAGTAAGCGGAAATGCGCTGGTTCCACATCAAAGCGGGGAATGGGACACCAGCTTCATGACTCAGTGAGCGCGATCGTATAAATATTTACTCTACGTATACTCGATATAATTATAGCTTGGCGGACACCCCCACACGTGGACGTTTACTGTCCGGAAAGACATGCAACCATTGTTCATCATGCAAATAAAATCTATCAAGCCATCTGATAAGCTGGGGTTGGAATGCATGCGAAATCGTAATGGTAGGGAAAGATTGATTAATATAGCAGACGTCCAGAATTGAGTCGGACGTGTATGTATTTTTGTAAACACAATCGATTAGCGGCTACGCATGACACTGGGTATATAATATATAGACACACAATCGTCGTACCAACTTATGAAAAATGTCGTACTTCAGCAAAAAATTGTCGTACATTTCTCATCTTACTATTTTTATAGATGGAGTGTACAAACATATTTCACAATATACTAAAAGAAAGTGATTCATAGGCCTATTTATAATTATACCAGCAAATGTTTGTTCAAATGAAGAATATTACTAATTATTTTTCACATTCACAATGACATTTAACATTCAAACACATCACCATTTCTTCATCAACACTGTCAACTCCGTAAAGCATGCACGATGACGCTTGGTCAGAAACAACATCATTATACTGAAAGTCAGCAGAAACTTGTCTTTGGCCAGCTCGACGGAAATATTTAGGCTAATATTAATCAATGCTTCATCTGATAATTACATCAAATTAATCCGCCTGGAGTCCACTCAAATTCGTCACCTCTATAATATCGGCGCAGACTTCTTAATCCTAATGTGGTATTATACTATTTCACTGATAAAAGACTTCCGTTGCAGAATATATAAGGAAGATAGATCTCTGCACTCGTATTACTTAGACATAATCGTGCAGTACAATGAAATCTAGAGCTAAAGATGATCAATTATGACTTGCATGGCAAGAGTAAGAACCATATCGATTTTCAAAATATCTTTTATACCTTTAAAGCATGTTTTTTCATATTAGTCAACGATATACTGAATGAAGAAAACTTGTCTAAAAAGGGACGAATTAACCTTTGATTTTATTTTAATTATAGATCAATATAAGTTCCAAAATAATTTTGTTGCTTCATTAAAATAGTCGTGCAAAATAGCGTTCGACATAGAGTTCGATCGTACCTCGTACAATTAGTCAAAATAGACGTATGCGTCCGACTATAGTGTACGTATGCCAACCCTGTAAGAGACATAGTATACAGAGCAGTTAATTTGGTGGCCTACCAAGGTTATTACAGGGGAAGAAAAGCTTTCAGACGATATTATGGTCACAAAAGGTCTACGACAAGGGTGTAGTGCATCTCCCATGTTATTCAAAATAGGCTATATTTGCAAAGGTCTCTTGAAATCTGGAAGAGAAAATGTTCT
The DNA here is from genome assembly GCF_040183065.1 of Periplaneta americana. Lineage (NCBI taxonomy): Eukaryota > Metazoa > Arthropoda > Insecta > Blattodea > Blattidae > Periplaneta > Periplaneta americana. The sequence continues at coordinate 149,512,854 of NC_091130.1, forward strand.
GGAATGGGTCTCCCTATTGGCGAAGAAAACATATACACATTGCTTTTTGCGGATGATCAAGTAATAATAGTACAAGAATATGATGATGCGGAATATATGTTTAGAAAATTGACAAATGGGGATTAAAACTAAATTTTGAAAATAATTTTATATGGGATGCTGTGAAAATACAAGAGATTTGGTTTTGCAAGTTGGAATAGACATCATCAAAGGGTGCTATAAATTTGAATATTTAGGAGTCAAAATTAATAAAAAGCTACACAGGATGATGATATTAAACATAGGATAAATAAAGTAAGATCAGCAACAGCCATGTTAAATGGAATATTATGGAACAAAACTATTTTTAAGGAAACAAAAATACATATTTATCTGTCTATAGTCCAAAGTTTGACAATATATGGAGCGGAAACATGGAAGCTAAATCAAAATTTGCAGTCAAAATTATGATGGCTTCTTTTTTATATGAAGAAATTTTTGGACCGATGAATTATGTTTGGAAGTGATAGTATCATCACCGCCATATCGAACACCATTATGCCGACCACAAATCTTATTACCGGAAAGAACTAGACTCGGAAGTGTAGTCGTAAATAAAATAGTACCAGGGCGCTTCGAGAATATTATTATTATTATTATTATTATTATTATTATTATTATTATTATTATTGCTAGGTAATCTATGGCGAATCCTCGGCCTCATCTAGCCAAACAATATTTCGCTATCATTAATCACATCGACGCTAAATAACCTAGTAGTTGATACAGCGTCCTTAAAAAACCAACTAAAAACCCGAAAAGATGGTCTTCAAGGAACCGGTGTAAATTGCATATTTACAGGAGGCATTGTATATTAGGCGAGTATTCTAATTTTGACTTACGTACAGTAGACTATTTATTTATTATTTTCTTATTGAATTACATCATTGATGAGCAGTAGAACATCCATATCCTATTATGTACGAATAATACGTAAAAGTCATTTACAGTACCGGTATGCACTTAAGTCTTTCGAAAAAAAGAAAACCTTGTTTATAGTTGTTTTTATGCTATGTGAAGCCTTAAAATGAATTATCTAATTTCAAGACAATTTTAATATGAATTTACATTTAATAACATATCGTCAGAACCACTGCTTTCCGTTTAACATTTACTGTAATAATACACTAAAAAAAATAACTGACCAGAAAAAATTTCCAGAATTACGGCCGACAGGGGAAAAAGGTGAGGAAAAGGGTGGGGTACTGTAACTCTATAATAGACTTAAGCGCGCAGGTCGAATAGTGAGGTGGGGTATTCTATGTAGGCCTAAGTTCTTAATTTCACTTTTTTGTTCCTTTGTTATGTTTCTCTTATGTGATCTTTCCTATTCTTTTAATTTTACTTTTTGTTCTCGCTCTGTGTGTTAGTTATGCTTTGTTCGAAGAAACAGTCCGTGACATCTTCGTGTGGGGTTTTGTTAAAGACATTGTCTATTCACAGAAACCCAGGAACATTGACGATCTGAGAGTAAAAATTACTCAAGTTTTCAACAAAACACCCCTCTTATGTTACAACGGACATGGGCTGAATTGCATCACCGTTATGAGTTGTGCAGGGTGCGCAATGGGGGTCATGTTGAGCTCTGAGGAATCTCCCATCTTTCTGTGTTGTATGCACAAAGTTTCAACAAATAAAGTTCAGTAGTAAAATTTTACGGTGTTTTTATTTTACCCATACCCAAACGGATCGCCTTGTATAACTAATGTATTCCCATGATTCCTATCGGAACACAGCTGGCACACTCCGACTAAGGAACGTCTATGAGGACACAACTTGTACCGTAGAAGAGGGTAAAGTCGATCAAAATTTTGCAATTTTTTAATGATATTGAGGTTATGCAATGGAGCGAAGTTCCTCAGAAAATAGCATTTTGTCGTCATATGCTTCACTTATGAAGGCACGTTACACGAATTGAATTACAATCTATAAAAAACTGTTCTTTTTTTATTTGACTTGTGATCGAAGTTACCTGCTTAAATAGGGTAAAGTCGATCACCATTGAATTTTTAGTTTAAGATCGATTTTAAAATATTCCGGAGTAAAGTCGATCACTGTTTATGTTTTTAAAAAACAAATTAAGTGTATTACATAATATATTTTATTTGTTATAGGGGTGTAAAAACAATAATAATCTGCAATATATGACTTAGCATTATATAGTGTATCCTTTGTTTCTGTGATCATACTATTCGATACAATTAGGCCTATAGGTCTCCACTGTACAATTGTGACTATGATTGCCAACTTATAAAACATAAAAACACATTTTAATACTTCACATACCAACAAACAAAGATTTAAGAATTCAAAATTTACATTGAAATACCACCCTTCAATTATAATCTAAAATGCAATTCAACATTGCTTAGGTTTATATTAGATGTTATTTGAAATCTTCCCCTCCTCATATCACTTTAGAAACTACGTTGTTCCCATAGTCAGGTACAGAGGGGTGTACAAAATATGTTCCTTTGGCAGTGCTTCTCTTACGCAAGAAATTCACCATAATTTCGACTTCTTCTTTCCCCACTATCCCCTCAATATAAGCTATACTATGACACTTTTCTGTTTATAAGTGTTAGTTGGAGGTATTTCGGTGAACAATTTATTCTTCCTGCTGGTGCTATCTGTTTCGAGTAGGTCGATGGCATGATCGACTTTACCCTACAAAGGTACAAGTTTTCTTAAAATAATAAGTTTCAATACTAACATTTACGAACTGCAAAACTATTATTTCAGCAGGATACAATCTCAACGAAAAGTACTTACGTATACTTCCTGTCTCCTTTCACTGCTGACGATAATTTAGAGTTTGTAAGACTTTGTTTTCATTTAAGAGAAAAAGTTGAAAATAACAAATTTCACTTCAACGGTAATTACACAGTGACCCCATTGTTAGCATTCGCCAGTGGCGTAGCGTCAATGTAAGCTAAAAAGCTCAGCTTCCCCAGTTAATAATAATTTCATAATAAACCTGCAGTTTATGAACAAAATTATTTATTAATTTTAATAGAGTTTATATTTATGCGTTAAATATTGTGATGCGGCAGCTCAGGATGATTTGTGATGCAGCAGTAAACAAGAAGCCTGCACACACCAGCTTCCAAGCAGACTGTTTCTTTCACTCATTCTTCTGTGTAACCCACCCCGCAGATTTTCCATCCCTTTCTAACTAAACTACCCTAGTCGCAAGGCTCGCAAGAGCTAGCTTTAACATTTAAAATAAGTAGTTTCCGAGTTATCCCTTTTCGTGAGTTGTGTTCAGTTGAAGTGTTAGTGTGCATTGTGGCTGATATAATAAATAATGAGTGAAATAACAGTTCCTGAAAACCAGTTTACTTGAATTTTTTAGGACAATTCTATTATCAAGACTGACTTACGAACAAAAGTGCGATTTAAAAAACAAATGACCGTGTCTATTTGTTAGAGATATGTGTAAACCGTGAAATCATATTTTACTATGTACCATTTGAGGTCATGCCTTATTGGTGTTACTTACGAGGTTCCAACCAATCTTCGGACTGCTGGCTTGACATTGACTAGGGGAGAGTCGGGTAGTATCGGACATCGGGTAGTATCGGACAGTGCGTTTCTTTCATATACCACCATATGGTAGTACCTGAATGACATGGTTACGTTTCTCTATGCGACATCACAGAAACGTAACCATGTCAATCAGGTACTATCATCGTGTGGTAGATAAAAGAAACTCACTGTCCGATATTACCCGATGTCCGATACTACCCGACTCTCCCCTACTATTTATTTTAACAGTCTTACTAATAAACCGTGTATAGTTTTTATACGAGACTTATGCAGAGTTGAGACAGAAAACGTTACTAATAATTCATGCATAAGTTATGGACGTATAAACAGGCTGTAACTATACAATAGGGAATGCTTTGCAGTAGTTGTATATACGAAATCCCTTGTTTAAGCGTTGTATATAGAGAAAAAATGGCCGCCCCTCTAACAGCTGTTCGTATCGACTGTCATTTTATGATGATGGTTACCTTGTAACCACAGAAGAACAAACCAAAGATCATGGAATTATTAGAATAATATTGCTGTAGCTTGTACTCTTTGACCAAAATGTAGTGTGGTAATCGATTAGAGCCAGTTGTACTATCGATACTTAACACGCAACACTAGATCGCTCTACCGGATGCAGTAGAGAACCTCAGACATTCTATTACCTTTCGTAACGAAGTAATGACGAAACTATGACGTAGCTGTGTAACAGTTATACTGTTATACACGACGTATGTAGTGATTATTAGTAAGGAATTTACACACGACTTATAAACGAGCTACTCATTGTGTAAGTATAAGACAGTTAAACGTCTGTATATAGAGTTTTTATTAGTAAGACCGTAAGACTATATTTTTGTAATACGTTTTCTCATATGTACACGAAAGACAACTTGAGTTAGCTTCCCCTGCTACGCCACTGGCATTCGCAGGCTTTTTGTTGTCCCTCTCGCTTACATTTACAATGTAAGGCAATGAAGTCAGCATAACAAAATTTTAACAAGTAACTGAGAAAATATATAATTTTCAATAAAAATCGCAAATGATCGATTTTACACCCACTGATTGACTTTACCCACTTCTACGGTATTACAAGAGTAAACCCCCTGGTAAGGACTGTCCTGCCTGCGTCAAAGTGTGGTCAGTCAGCGGCTTTGCACCGAGTAGCAGCTGGTATGTCAGGCCTCGCTCTCCCTCGGCGTTCCGGATGCGTTCTCGCGGCTAGTGACCCAGTCAGCGCTGCCAAGGCGGGCCGCCATTCCTCATCTCAGTTACAACACCTCCGTCGCGCTGACCCTGGTGTGACGCGGCGCGGCGCGGCGCCTTCCCCCGCGTTTCTCTCACTTCCCGCTTCCCACCACGCGCCATCTGCGCTGTAGCTGCGGCTACATCTTTACTTCCGCACAGCTGTGATCCCGGCACAATTTAACGTCCATTTAAGAATAAACACTATGCAATATGTAAATTAATCAGTAGGGCAACGGCTAAAACGGCGTATCTTCATATCCAAGATATGAATTTTAATTACATGGATACTACCATGGGTGAATTTTCACCCCAAGATAAACTTATTTAATTTTTAGATTTCTTGAGGAATTTAGATTAGATTAGATTTATTTATTTAACCTGGTAGAGATAAGGCCGTCAGGCCTTCTCTGCCCCTCTACCAGGGGATTACAACTATAACATGAACAATAAGATTACAATTAATATTAAATTTACAATTACAATTACAATAAAAATTAAATAAGAATACCTGATTAATGAAAGCTAGACATTTTATCATAGAAGTTAAGAACAAAGAATATTTTTGTATTTACTAAATTACAAATTAAACCTACAATAACAAAATTCTATAGTGATGAAATTACCGGATATTGAGATATTTTGTGGTAGATTAAAAGAACTATTTACAAGAAACCATGTCTGAACGAGTCTCAATTACTGACCAAGTGCCTAGTAAGTTTGCGTTTGAATTGAATTTTATTTCGACAGTCCCTGATGCTAGCAGGTAGCGAGTTCCAGAGTCTTGTATGTATGTATTTATTCACACTGCAATGGGTATATACCCGGTGGCAGTGGTAACTAATTACACTCAATAATGACAATAATAAAATTATTAATTAAAAATACAATTAATGATAATACTAATAATTAATACTAATACTAATAATAATAATAATAATAATAATAATAATAATAATAATAACAACAACAGAGAATATACTAAATTAAATGAAACGATCACTTAAAATAACATTTGAAATATTCTAATTTGTATCTTAAAACTAAGATCGAACTAAAACCCACGAGTATATGTTCATATCTGCACAAGCACCTTTCAACATTATACTCATTTCGCTGTCAACTCACTCACTGCACTGGAACTACGACAGATTTCACTGATTCTATCCTAATTTCACTAACACTTAAAAAACATTTCACTGTTCAAATACTTTGCACTGCCACTATAACCTATAAAGCTTCACTGACAGGAACACGTTTCACTTGCACAGCACACTTCACTAACACGACATACTTCTTCACTGATACAACACACTTCACTGACACAACATAATTCTTCACTGATACAACACTTCAATAACAACATATCATTTACACCCTTTAAGTACTGTGTATAATTACCGTCTATTAGTAAGGTCCTTAAGCCTATTTTTAAATGCATTTTTGGTTGTTGGTAAAGCCTTTAGTAAGTCTGCAGGTAAAGCATTCCAGTCCCTGATAGTACGATTGAGAAAAGAAAACTTTCCAGTGTCCGTCCTCTGCCTTCTTTCCCTCAATTTATATGAGTGGTCGTTCCTTGAAGAGTAATTTGGCGGCTGCAACCTATTTTTTATTTCTCTCCAGGCAGGCTCACCTCTGTATGGCAGGGCTATTGTGAAAGAGGATGAGTATGAAGAGGTGCGATGGGATGGTATTGTTAGTGTTGTTTCATGGCGAGAGCGTGTGTTCAGATTGTGGTGGGAAGAAAGGTAAGTGAAGCGAGACGACAGGTACGAAGGAATAGAAGAGTTCAAGATTTCGAAGAGAAAGAGAAGTGAATGTAAATTTCTTTTCTTATCTAGTTTAAGCCAACCTATTGCTTCCAGGGATGGGGTAATATGATCATATTTACGAACATTGCTTACAAAACGTACACACAAATTATGAGCACGTTGAAGTTTCATTTTGTTGTCGCTGGAAAGGTCAGTCAGTAAAATTTAGCATAACATAAGTAATGATTAAGATACAAATGGGAATTCTTATTCATTTGATTCATTCATTCATTTAGTGTTCTGCCCAAGGGCAGGTCTTTCCCTGCAAACCCAACTTTCTCCAATCTTTCATATTTTCTGCCTTCCTCTTTGTTTCCTCATATGATTAATATATCTTTATGTCGTCTATCATCAGAAATCTTCTTCTGTCCCGAACTCTTCTTCCGTTCACCATTTCTCCCAGTACATCCTTCAGTAGGCAGTTTCTTCTCATCCAGTGACCCAACCAATTCCTTTTTTTCTTCCTGATCAGTTTTAGCATCACTCTTTCTTCATCCACTCTTGCCAACACAGCTTCATTTCTTATTCTGTCTGTCCACTTCATATGTTCCATTCTTTTCCATATCCATATTTCAAATGCTTCTAATCGCTTCTCTTCACTTCGTCGTAATTTCCATGTTTATGCCTCATAAAATGTCACACTCTATACAAAGCACTTCACTAGTCTCTTCCTTAGTTCTTTTTCTAGAGGTCCGTAGAAGATGCTTCTTCTTCTATTAAAAGCTTCCTTTGCCATTGCTATCCTCCTTTTGACATCCTGACAGCAGCTCATGTTACTGCTTGTAGTACACTCCAAGTACTTGAAGCTATCCACTTGCTCTTTAATGTGTAAAATTACTGTATATAGATCTCTAATGCACTGATAAAATAATAAAATCAACAGTTCTGGGGGAGCCTTTATTTAGAAAAATTAAATGTGATATTACAATTTGTACAAATATTAAATGTTACCGGAGCAGTATAACCTATAGTTTTTAAGGTGAGAGTTTTTATATGTTTCTCGAGATGTTGATGGTACTGCTATATTTTAGGAAGGAATGTCCTGTTGTGTAAATATCTCATACACATTTTCATGTCTCCTTTAAGACTTTTACGGTATTAACTTAGTGTAACCGATTCTCGACACTTCTTCAGTCTCTTCAATTAGTATATCCTCAATTAATTCTTGTGCCATAATCATTAAATGATTACAGAACTTCTATTTAAAGTCATAATATTGGTAATTGATTAACTAGAGGACTTACTCGTGTTAATTATGTAAGTTTGTGCGGCTTACATCTGTTTCGGTGCTTCATCACACCATCCTCAGAGCCTACTAGATCTCGGCGTCATCTCGAACTTCTCTGCCTGTTATGTGGGTGCGTTTGATTGTTGAAAGATGTTGAAAAGTGGAGTCAAATAGTGTGTATGTACTGAAATTGATCTGTGTGTTGGGTTGACTCCACTTTTCAACACCTTTCAACAATCAAACGCACCCACATAACAGGCAGAGAAGTTAGAGATGACGCCGAGATCTAGTAGGCTCTGAGAATGGTGTGATGAAGCACCGAAACAGATGTAAGCCGCACAAACTTACATAATTAACACGAGTAAGTCAATTACTTATATTCAAGTGTTAAAAGTAGCGTACGCAAGATTCAAAATGGATCATAATATTGATCAGATTAATACAAATTTCATTACCAGAATCAACAATGACTGTTTACACTGAAATAAAATGACCTACACATTGCCTTGGCAACGACGTTCATAACTTTCTGAGAAATTTTTACTTATCAAACAAATTTATGACGCATTAAAAATGAAAAACAAATTTATTTAAATGACGATCGTCCAAAAAATAATATGCAATACACATGTGTTAACTGCGTAACATAATCTCGGAATCTAAAAGAATGAGGCCAACTGCAGCGACGACACGTTTTGATTCAGTGTGATCACGACATAGTCTGAAATATCCACGTGGACTGGAATCAGGTCGCTTGACTCCCACAAAACGTGAACTCTATCTATCTTTAGCGAGAACAATGAGAGTGGCAGCGTCAATAAACTAGGGGCAGAAAACAAAACAGTGAGGGGAACTGAAGTTTATTGCGTTGTTAATGTGTCATTTCGTTGGAATCATTTTCCAGCCGGATAAACCGTAAGCAACGCGTCGATGCAGATGAGAAACAGAGTCGAAACGGGATAATCCCGCGAAGGATTTCGTTTATTTTTTAGTTCTTTATGTGGATCAGTAGTTTTAAACGACTGTATATTAAGCTGTGTTTACGCGTGCCTCACGCACAAAGAAAGCCATCCCATGTCATAAATATTTCCCGCTTGATAAACACGTTGCTGAACGAAAGCCATGATAGTAGCAGAGAGATTCTACTCATTTGGAAAATTATAACCATCAGAGGGGTACCAGCGTTGGAAACGTGGTCTAGACCATCAACCTCAAGCGTAGGGAGTTCCAGTTCGAGTCCTGGTCAAACCTGGGGTTTTAAAGTGAAAGGTTTATGCGTTTCAAAGTCAAGAAATCTGGTCACAGTGTCCCTTAATACGGTGACGTCATCCAAACGCGCTATGTCACGGGAGTGATATGGGCCTCGCTGTCGCGTTCATTCAACTTATAGAGAATTTCACGTTAAGAAAAAAGCATCGGGCATATGGAGCTATTCCATCAAATGACCAGTTGTCATAGAAACGCCTACCTACCATTGTATAATGTATCAGGCAAGACCCATAAAACCAATGCTTTTTTCTTAACGTGCAATCCTTTATAATTGTAATTTAATAAAAAATATATATATTTTTTTATTTATTTTATGTCGCTTTAACTCAGGAAGTCATATCGCGACAGTACATAAATAATTCTTACAGTTTACATAGAGTTTACTGTATTCCAATAATCATTTAGATACATTTGTAGCTTTCAGAAATTTAAGTAAGTTTGAACTGAATGATGGGTTGTTTAGAACTGTTGATAAGTGTTTTGGTATATGGAATTGATCTCGATGAAGGTGATATAGTGGACATTCAGAAATTAAATGGCGTACAGAGATCCTACTGTGGCAATTGGTGCATGTTGGAAGAGGAGTTCTGTCTAGAAGATAAGATTGTGTAATTTTGGTGTGGCCAACTCGCAATCTGGTGATTATTACTCGGTCTTGACGTTTAAAATTCTGTAGTGGATATTTCATTCTGGAATGCTGTACTATTTCGTGAAGTTTGCTGGATGATGACTCTGTCCATGATGTTTGCCAATGGTTGTGCAGTTTTCTGGTTATGTATTTAATGGCGTCTGTATGAGGAATAGATGTGAAAAAATGCAATGGAAGTCGTGTAACTTCTTTTGCTGCGGCATCTACAGTTTCATTTCCAGGAATGCCCTGATGAGAAGGGATCCATATTAGAGTTATTTTTCGTCCTTGTTTCATCAAGTCAGTGAGGAGCTGATGTATTTCTTGAATTAGTGCGTTAGTAGAGAATATATCTTGAAGAGCTTGTAAACTTGATTGAGAATCAGTGTGAAGAAGATAAGATTTATCAGTCTCTGTTTCCAGAATATATTATAAAGCTTTTTTGATGGCGTATAACTCACATGTGAAGACTGAATAAAGAGATGGCAATGTGTACAACATCGTGTGGCCAGGGTAAACTACAGCACATCCACATCCTTGGTCAGTCTGCGATCCATCTGTGTATATGTGACGGTAATTACGGTACTGATCCCATTGTTCTCTGCAAAATTGTTGATACGTAATATTGTTCGTTTCGGTTTTAATATATGTTACATCCAGATTTATATAAAAAAAAATTGTTCGTACACAATTGGAGTGGTTAATAAATGCGGGAGTATAAAGACATAAAATGTTAATTTTACATACTCTTATTATAAAGTAGGGCTACTTAACTGTGATATTTGTTTAGGCCTATTCAATTCTCTGTAATGACATAATATTATTCCATTTTGAATCTTGCGTACACTACTTTTAACACTTGATTATAAGTAATTAACTAGCGGACTTACTCGTGTTAATTATGTAAGTCTGTGCGGCTTACAGCTGTCTCGATGCTTCATCACACCATCACACGAAGTGTAACTTGTCCCAAGCAGGATTTGAACCAAGGCCAGCTCCACTATTTCCTCCCTTATGCTTATAACAGTAGGCTTCCCTCGGTATGCAAGAGGAAATTCATTCCAAACAAATATTTTTCAGAAGTCAAAGTCTTAGTAATTACAAGTCAAATTGTGTGTACTACAAAATTTAGCTTGTGAACTTGTGCTTCTCTAACGGATACCAACTTCCCTACTTATTTAAAGCAGAGTTGCTTTGTGTGTTACAGGCCATTCTGTTCTACGCCCCTCGATGGCTCTGGAAAAACTGGGAGGGAGGCAAGCTCCATGCCCTCATGATGGACCTGGATATCGGCATCATTTCCGAGGTCGAGAAGAAGCAGAAGAAGAAGTTACTGCTTGAGTACCTGTGCGACAATCTGACCTACCACAACTGGTGGGCGTACCGCTACTACCTGTGCGAGGTGCTGGCTCTCGTCAACGTCATAGGTAAGTTCCTTTGAGCGTATTCCGAATCTCACCGGTGAGCAATCCGATGGCATCACGGTGTTCCGAATTCCACCGATGGCGTCATTGATGCTTCACCGGTGTCGCACCGGTGCCATCAACTTGCAGAGGTGGTGGCAGTCTGCATCAGCCGCCATCAGTGAATCTGATTGGTTCTTGTATAGGGCGGGAATTAGCAGACGAATGACATCGTGCACTCTTGTGTCATGGCGGTGTGTTCTGCTTTAGTTCTGCTGTAGTATTTGTAATGAGCACAACGTAAAAACAATATGTTAATGGCTTATGAGCGAACATGTCAACGGACCAGTTATTAATACCGGTTCAAGAAATAAATTGTTTATGCTATCTTTTCTTTGAACGAGATGGCAGTACGAAAATTTCGCAAACTTTTGTTAGCGTAGCAAAGACAACAACTTGTACAGTCGCCATGACAGCCATCGATCCTTCCAGCAGTTTTGTTCCTTATTTCGCTGCAACGTGACGTCATTGATGCCACCGGACCGATGAGATTCGGAATACGCTGCTTGATATACATACCATAGACCTAAGCTTTCAACCTCGACTCTCCAACATCGTCTGAACTTTTTTGTTCTTGTTTCTTATTTTCTTTAGATGCAAATGCACACACTTTAGTGCCAAGTATAACATTCCTCTCTTCAATTGGTTAGTGACAGATTTATTTTTTGGTTGTCGGAGTTCTTTACCAAAATTTACATATAATTTTTTAAAACAATTATCAATACCATCTTCTGAAATTCAAAAAATCATCTCGCAAATTCTTAAAGATTCCCTGCAGATTATACGGTTTCATTTATACCCCTCAGAAGGTCTTAATTAAGGATATGCTAATTTTAAATAAAATATTTTAAGGTCATCTACTAAGATTTTATTTTATAATTGATAATCAATGGTTCTTAATTATTACATTTTATTTTTATAACAATGTTCATATTTAATTGATTATATTTATTTGCTATTAATTTCCGGATCTCCGTGGTCATCCTTAATTAAGGCCGGATGATTTATTTCTCTCTCTCTCTTTGAAGACATTGCACGCCGTGTTTTAACTTTTGTGCTAAAAATGAATGAATGAATGAATGAATGAATGAATGAATGAATGAATGAATGAATGAATGAATGAATGAATGAATAAATAAATAAATAATTAAATAAATAAATAAACAAACAAACACAAATAAATAAATAAATAAATAAATAAATACTATTATAGGAAGTGATTCGTTTCGGTAAATTACTATACAGTAGATTATCCGTGGTAATGAAGAGGATGAGCTGGACGGTTAATTTTTTCGTTCTGCAAAGGAATTTTACAATTTTACATATTATTCTGCACATTTAAAGTACAAAACTAAAAACGTTCAATCATTTATTATCATAATAAGCTGCTCTCTTAAATTGACTGAGCATATTGGGAATTCAATCAATGGCTTTCCCAAAACATGCAATGTAATGTTTCATATAAAACAATTTTTATCTCAAAAGGGAAGCAAAAACGAGCAAAATTGTATTAAACTTTTTTGTTTGAAATATCTCAAAGAATAATTGAATCAGTGAGTAGAAAAAGGGAATAACTACTTTGAACCCAACTTTTCAGGAAACAAAAAAAACTTTCTACAGCTTTTCTGTTAAGTTTGATTTAAATGTTGTCAACAGTAAAAAGTTCACTATTGTTTGTAGTATATATATATATATATATATATATATATATATATATATATATATATATATAATTATCAAATTTTGCTCTATGCCTTGTTAATATTTGTATACAAGTTTTTTAAATTTTAAAACTTATTTCCTTTTTCCACTCAATAATCATACACTTACTTTATTAGCTTCCTAACCTCTCCTCCATTTTTTTCTTCTTTGAAAATGTATATAAATGATTAAATAGGTTAATAACGACTTCCACATTACAATTTTATGGAAAAAAATATACAGGGTGAATCAAAAGTCTAGGACCATATAAATATCTTCTATATACTTGATTTTCGATTACTATAGGTGTTATCAGTATTTGTAAGACCAAATGCTCTACCAGTGACTCATTCGATTCTAGCTCTAAGCTATTTCAAAAGCCGCCATTTTGAATGCAACTTTGAAATTTTAAATGGAAAGGGGGTCATGTAGGTACTCAAAATCATGTGAAATTTTCTGAGAAAAACAATGGTGCAGTCCGTTTTGAGATATCTCTAATCGTTTTCAAGTTATTTAAAGATAACTGTAATAATGACACAAACATTAGTTACTGCATCTACAGATATTCTGTAACATGGTACGGTACTATGGAGGCTTTGGAAAAGGTGCTTTTATGCAATTCCGGTAATTAACTTTTCCTGCTTCACTGTTCGGTTAATCTGTGATAGTTTCAGTGCATTGTTGTGATTATTTGAAACTTTCCTGTAAGAAATTTCTTGATGGCATTATCGAAAGAGGAAAGAATTGATATCATTCTTCGTTCTGGTGGGTTAAGCCACAGAAATGTTGCAGCAGACTGAACGAACAGTTCCCTAGACATTAAATTGGTCGACGTGGACCAGTAGAATGGCCGGCCATGTCTCCCGATTTAACACCTCTTGATTTTTTCTTTTGGGATTACATAAAGAGCTTGGTAGGATGATGAGAAAATTGAGAATGTGGAACATTTAATGAAATGTATCATTGAAGCCTGTGCTAAAATTATCCTAGGAATGCTACAAAATGTTCATATTCTCAATTTTCTCTTCATATATCAAGCTCTTTATGTAACCCCGAAAGAAAAAAATCAAGAGGTGTTAAATCTGGAGACCTGGTCGACCATTCTACTGGTCCACGCCGACCGATCCAATGTCCAGAGAACTGTTCGTTCAATCTGCTGCAACATTTCTGTGGCTTAACCCACCAGAAAGAATGATATCAATATTCTTTCCACTTTCGATAATGCCATCACGAAAATCAAGAAATTTGTTACAGGAAAGCTTCAAATAATCACAACAATGCATTGAAACTGTCACAGGTTAACCAAACAGTAAAGCAGGAAAAGTTAATTACCAGAATTGCATAAAAACACCTTTTCCAAAGCCACCTTAGTACTGTACCATGTTACAAAATATCTGTAGATGCAGTAACTAATGTTTGTGTCATAACTTGAAAACTATTAGATATATCTCAAAACGGATTGCACCATTGTTTTTCTCAGAAAATTTCACATGATTTTGAATACCTACATGACCCCCTTTCCCTCATGGTATGTGTATAAAACAGACGTGTTGTTAGAAAGATTATGAATACAGAATATGTACATCCAAAGCTTGCGAAGATAAAACATCATTCTCCTGTACAGGAATAAAGGGAAGTGACAAGTTCTGCATGTAGTCGAATAATAGCCCAACAACATTTTCCCTTTGTTTACATGTATCAGTTACTTCATGTAGCTTTTTTATTAGTTTATTATAAAACTTTTTTTCAATGTTAGCTGTAATAGAACAGCCGAGTCAGCCCTGGCACAATCTTGAGTGGAAAAAGGGAACTACTATAGAAGTTATTTCCTTCTTCCACTCAACATAGAACAGACATGAGATTTTACCCGGGTAAGAATGCTAGTAATATTCCCTTTTTCAGTTCATCCATTGGGTCTATCATTGAGGAACAAAATGGCTATCTCAGTTCAATTTAGTAAAAAAATGTAGTTATTCCCTTTTTCCACTCACCGGTTCAATTCCCCCGAAATTAATGACATTACTTATGATTCACTCTATATATACATATAATTACACGCACATACATATATCCTATATCTCGTGTTATAGTTTATGATATTCGCACAGTAAAAGTGCTAATTATATCCAATGTTATTGCAAAAAGGGAGTAGCTCCATTATTTGTTGATATTTTATCCCCCTAAATTTGCTAATTGTGATAAATGAGCGAGTGATGAAATTAAATTCCTAGGTACCTGGGACATACTCTGATAAAGGAAAGAAGCTCTGTTAAAATTTGAATATATTTTTTTTTTTTTTAGAATTCTTTTGTTGTTTTCCACAACTTTGTAAAAATGAAGCTACCTTCTTTCTGCAGGGAGTCCTTCAATTAAAACCCTTTTTAGAAAAAAATGTATTTAGCCTAGTAACATAATGTACAATGTTTCATACTTTTCTGCAGAAAGAGAGAGAGAGAGAGAGAGAGAGTGAGAGAGAGAGTGAAAGAAAAGCAGTCAGATAATCCGCCGATCGGTTAATAGGGTGACGGATAATCGGGGTTCTAGTATGTCTTTCTTATATAGAGATATTGCAATCTTTCTCCCTTATTCACTCTTCTTGAAAAGTTGTAGAACTATTTTATATACATTGATTGTTATGATATTGTATCAAAATGTGATTATCTTAATTAGCAATAAACGTGATATGTATGATTACTCTAATAATAATAATAATAATAATAATAATAATAATAATAATAATAATAATAATAATAATAATAAATATCTATGCTTGAACCAGGTCAGATGTTCCTGATGAACCGTTTCTTCGACGGAGAGTTTCTCACGTTTGGCATCGACGTGCTGAGGTTCATGGAGAGGGACCAAGAAGATCGCGTCGATCCCATGATCTTCATCTTCCCTCGGATGACCAAGTGCACCTTCTACAAGTATGGCGTCTCCGGAGAGGTGGAGCGTCACGACGCCGTGTGCATCCTGCCGCTGAATGTCGTCAACGAGAAGATCTACATCTTCCTGTGGTTCTGGTTCCTCATCCTGGGGATCCTTACCTTCGGATGCGTCGTGTACCGGATCGTCATCATCTTGAGCCCCAGGATGAGGGTCTACCTCCTCAGGATACGCTTCAGACTCATCCGCTCCGAGGACATTCGGACCATCGTGCGCTACTCCAAGCTGGGCGACTGGTTCCTCTTCTACATGCTGGGTGAGAATGTGGATTCGGTGATATTCCGGGACGTCATGCATGAACTGGCACACAGGGTGGGACAGTACAGAGGTGCGAGAGGGGAGCTTACTGAGGCGTAACGAGAAATATACGAAGAACACTTGTACCTCGAGATAACTTGTTACTATAAAATCATCAAAAGAAAACTTTACTACGAAATAATCCAAAGTACCATTACTATAAACAACTCGAAAGATGGCTTGTTCCTATAAAGCCGCGTACATTCGTAGCGAACGAACAACGAATGAATGCATTCGCTGATAATTCGGAACATGTGGACGGCGCGGCGCAGTGAAGGCCGCTGTTCTTCAGTTGGTTCCCAAACAATATATCAACAACGTGAGTAGGTTCCCCATGTTCAAATATCAACAACGTGAGTAGGTTCCCCATATTCAAATATCAACAACGTGAGTAGGTTCCCCATGTCCAAATATCAACAACGTGAGTAGGTTCCCCATGTCCAAATATCAACAACGTGAGTAGGTTCCCCATGTTCAAATATCAACAACGTGCGTAGGTTCCCCATGTTCAAATATCAACAACGTGAGTTGGTTCCCCATGCTCAAATATCAACAACGTGAGTAGGTTCCCCATGCTCAAATATCAACAACGTGAGTAGGTTCCTCATGTTCAAATATCAACGTGAGTAGGTTCCCCATGTTCAAATATCAACAACGTGAGTAGGTTCCCCATGTTCAAATATCAACAACGTGAGTAGGTTCCCCATGTTCAAATATCAACGACGTGAGTAGGTTCCCCATGTTCAAATATCAACAACGTGAGTAGGTTCCCCATGTTCAAATATCAACAACGTGAGTAGGTTCCCCATGTTCAAATATCAACAACGTGAGTAGGTTTCCCATGTTCAAATATCAACAACGTGAGTAGGTTCCCCATGTTCAAATATCAACAACGTGAGTAGGTTTCCCATGTTCAAATATCAACAACGTGAGTAGGTTCCCCATGTTCAAATATCAACAACGTGAGTAGGTTCCCCATGTTCAAATATCAACAACGTGAGTAGGTTCCCCATGTTCAAATATCAACAACGTGAGTAGGTTCCCCATGTTCAAATATCAACAACGTGAGTACGTTCCCCATGTTCAAATAAGTAGGCTACCTCCGTGGAAGAAGATTGAATGTAACATCAAATATAAATAACGCGAGTAGGTCCCAAGATTGTGTGGGACGGGGATGTTAATCGATCATGTAGCATAGTAGTGACAGTGTTCAAATATCAACAACGGGGATGAGATAGGCTAGTTATTGCCTATAACGCCACCTATCATAATCGATCATGACCCGTGGCTTCATATACGTTGAAATAGAAATACCTATCATAAGTTTCAGTGATTAGCAGAGTAGTGACAGTGAAAGTACAGGACACGTTTGTTACAAATTTTTACCAGTAAAGAAATGAAATTATGAAGTTATTCGACGCAGCGTGTCCGCCAAGCACAAAACATTTTAACCTATCTACTACCGTAGACAGTAGTTGATGGTCCTAAGTCTGTATAAAATGAGAAGGAAATGTTTTCTGCCTTGGTCTAACGCGGGAGCCAATTGCAGTACACAGATCAAATCAACCTGGAACCAACTCTGGTGTAGCTTTGGGACGAACTGGAACCGACTCACAGATTTGGGAACCAATTCCAGTACGCCCGTGAAGGGGTACCGATCATTTGGTTTGCCTTTAGTAGTGATTCGATGTTTTTGATACATCAGAGGAAGTTCGCATTCTCTGTGGACTGAATTGTCACTTGTTCGTAGTTCGCTGTAGCAGCAGAGCGCAGCTGCTAATAGGCCTACCGTACGTATAATTTCTTCAATCGGTTGCAGAATGTCAAAACTGGAGTGGACTGAAGAAATTGTCATTAATCCTATTGTATCACATAGATACTAGGAAATTTCTGGAACAATCCTGGAAACAGCAGTTTCAACATTTTGAATAAATCCATCAAACTTGTATACGAATCACCTGTTGCCATATATCGAAGTGTTAGTGCTACCCTTTCAAGAACAGGTATTGCTTCTCGCCATTCCTTGTAAACTTTGACATAACCACTAAAATTTTAAAGTTAATTTTCTTTTTTGTGGATTTTGACAAGGAATTTTGAAGTTTTTTTTTGTGGATCTTTACAAGGAATAATTAATGTTGTGGTTACTGACTGGCATATAACAACCAAATACTCATCCTGTATGTTCTGTAATATTCCAGATTTTTAAATTTAAAAATAGATAAAATCAAATGTCTTAGGAATTTATCATTTCTGTGGTTGGCTGTGTGCAACTCACTATTCTTTTGTTTTGAACGCAGCCTTTGTTTCTTGTTCAATAGTGAAGATAATTACATGTTCTTCAAAGGTTCTCCAGTTTTATGCTAGATATATTAATCGCATTTGCTTCAGCAGTTAATAGGCGTTAATGTCACAATCGTCACAAAAGAAATGAATAATGTTTTAATAAGTACATTTCGAATATACATATATCACTTTATCTAAAATTATGTCGCCAACATGCAGATATCATGGGATATGATTAATAAAGTCCACACAATGTCACAACTGTCACAAAGAGGCCTTCACACACACTGAAACAAAGCAATTGATTAACTAGCGGACTTACTCGTGTTAATTATGTAAGTCTGTGTGGCTTACAGCTGTTTCGGTGCCTACAGTAGGCTCTGAGGATGGTGTGATGAAGCACCGAAACTGCTGTAAGCCACACAGACTTACATAATTAACACGAGTAAGTCCGCTAGTTAATCAATTACTTATATTCAAGTGTTAAAAGTAGTGTACGCAAGACTCAAAATGGATTAAAATAAAGTATTCAATACACAAAGCTAGATCATCATATCTATAATATATGACCTCTTATGTGTTGCTATCTAATGTACTAGAAAAAATCGATATTACTTATCCCAAAATTTCACAAAAATCTTGTCTTAAAAACTCTTGTGGAAACTTCTTGTCACGAAATTGTCACAACCGGCACAAAAAAGGAAAGTATGTTTTGTAGGATGTATAGTATCTATTATAATGTTCTTTTTAGAGATTTTGAAGTATTTCTGTAAACACTGTAGAAAAAATCTGAATTAGGTACTTTCTTTTATCCACTGTAATAGAAATGTCACACCCGTTACAGTGGAGTGATCCTTTGCGTTTTTCTTGAAAAATTTTGGCCCTATACGAGTATAGTAACATTTCGAAGTCTGCTGAAATTCAACAAAAGTTCTGAAACTGTCCCGATTTAATTTGACGTAAATCATTAAGTCAATGCCTGTATACCGATTGCCCTTTCGAAATAGTGGCGTCTGCCGCCAACGCTTTATATTTAACTTCCTTGTTGTTAAACTGCTTATAATGACAACTGGTGCACTTGCTATATTATATCTTCGTCTGTCATTATTGCGGATAATCAGAGAATACGAAAGTTCTCGGACCATTCGCTGATAATTCGTACGTTGTTCCGAACAGCGAAGGGTTCGCTTTATCATTCGTTCATTGTTCGTTCGCTCCGTGTGTACGCACCTTAAAACACCAAAAAAAAAAAAAAGCTTGTTACTGTTAAAAGTATCCAAAGATAAATTATTACTATATACTCGTAGTATAGCCGTATACATCGAAAGAAGAATTGTTACTGTGTAACACTCCTTAAGAAATTATGTTACTATAAATGGCATTATTGTAAAAGCATCCAAAGAGAACTGATACAACAAAAATACTCAGACAGATAGTTGCTATGAAACAGTTCCTAAGAAATGTTACTACGAAAAACATCCGAAGATAGCTTTTTACTGTAAGAACATACAAAGAAATCTGTTACTCTATACAAAATACTCGTAGATAGCTTGTTACTATAAAACTCTGAAATAAAGCATTTTGTAATGAAACATAGCGGTAATACTGTTTGATTTGTTGTTATAAAATATTATTGCTGTAAAACTCCTAGGGAAATAATTCTGTTACAAAAGAACATGAAGAATTACCTTATTAATACAGAAGAAAGTATATTTGTTACTTAGAATTCTACGGAAGCTCATTATGAGAGACATAAAAAACTTAATGTAGTGAAAAACAAAACCAGCGGAAAGAATTCTAAGAAGTTTTGTTATAGAACCATCGAAAGAGATCTTCTCACTGTTGAGGAAACACACTATAGAAACCTGTTGCTATGAAAAATATGTAAATAAATGTCATACTACTATAATATACGTCCTAAGGGACATTTTTACTGTTAAAATCATTCTGAAGAACTTGTTACAATGATAGACGATTTTAGAAAAGCACTGTAAGATAACTTTCTGCAATGAAAATGTCCTCAAGAAAATTGGTTTTAGTGACTAACATCCAGCCGACGTTGTAATGGAAAACACAGAAATGAAACTTGTTAAAAAAAACTTTAAAAAATATTATGACTATTGAAAAATAGGCAAGGAAATATTGATATAATATAAATCACCCTAGGGAACATGTTATGAAAAATGCCCGAAGAAAACTATTTACTTTTAAAAATGCACAAGGAAATTTTTTGCAACGAGCATTGTATGAATTAGATGGTTAGTGCCGTGAAATAGGAGTTTACAAAATTAAGTAGTTTAATTTAAGAAAAGAGGAAGGCCTCAATGTAGGTCTTCATTAAAATCCTGCAATGTATGCCTCTAGACACCTATCATCGTTAAATCACTTTCGCTCCTTCCGCAATTTTCCAAAATCTTATAGAAGTCTTGGGAATCACTGAATCAGTGGGAAGATCTTCTACTACTATTCTTTATTTTTTATATGACTTTACTTACAGAGACCTCTGTAATCGCATAGATCCTATCCTTTAAAGTATCTGTGAAGATAACTGTTTGGGAAGCAAAAAATTTCGTGGGCGAGAAATAAGTGGTAAATTTTGTCCTGAGTTAAAGCTAATAATACAACCAATCACTAGACACTAGCCAATGATATACAGCAAGTCGATTCGAATCGCATAGCAGAAAATAAACACGGCAAGATTGTAAAAGGTAAAGACGCAATGAAGGCGAGTGGGAATAATGGATGTAGAGCTCCTTGCTTTAATCACCTCGACACTAAATTCTTTCTTGACTCGTTTTACATCCTCTTACGGACCACTGCAGTAGATGAGGGTGTCTCTGAATCCATGCTAGATATCTACATATTGCGGGCTTCCCCGGATGTGGGATTGGTACAACGCAGGGCCACCGCAGAGACATCACAGGACATCAAAAGACAACAGAGAACCATCCAGTCTCGTGGAAGATAATTTTTTTCCATTGCCTTCGCCGAAATCGAACCACGGATCGCTTGAATGGGCAGCGTGCACGATAGTACAGAGATTATTTAATTAGTTTTAATTTCATATATTATGAACAAGTCTTGTAAGTTAGAATTTAGTAAGCCAGGAAAAGCACACTGGCAAACATTATGAAAAAGAAGTGAAGGATATCATTAAGAAGGACGGTAGAGAAGGCCTATGTATTCGGGAACATAGTTCAAAATTGCGTGCTACGAATGCCAGAAAAAAAGAGGGTGAAGGCTGTATCGGAGACACAGCTGCAAGTTTTATGTGTGAATACGTCTCTCAGGATAGGATGAATGAAGAAATGCACTCACGTTTAGTAGTCAAATATAATTTTATTTATAACAATTTGTAATCTTGTATGCACTAAGAGTAAACATGTCGGTTGCTATAGTAACCATCGTGCTCTATCGTTTGCTACCCGTTACTTACTGTATGTACGCTACCATATACGTCAACATAGTAAATTTTGTTTCACTCAACTACATTCTTGAAAATTTCCACTCTAACTTGTCGACTGCCAATTGTTGCTCAAATAAGATTGTAGCTTGGTTCGTTAAGAATCGTTTGATATCACTGTGAACGTTCTATCGCTTCGCATTCTCGAATTACACTGCCTCAGCTGCCGCGCGACCCGTCAATTCGTATCTCAACTTCCCACTTCCCGTGTAACGCTAGATAACGTCACCCGCACCAACTCAAGATCGCGTTGGATACATTAAACCTTAAGGCTCATTCACAATGAAAATTAAACATAACGTAAGCGTTAACTTAAGAATGTAAACGTTACGGTAAAATCAAGAACATTCACGATGGGAACATAAACATAACAGCAAACATACTTGATAACCATGGAAACATAACAACGACGCCATTTCCTCATATTCTGTCGTATATTTCAGCGCTCCACGATTGTGTTCTGTTTGCAAATCACGTAGGCCTAAGCATAAGCATGAAAGTTTGGAGTTCGCAAACTTTCATGTTAACGTCTAACGGTAATGTTAATGTCAGTATTTATGTGTATCATTGTGAATGATCCCATATGGTAGCCTGGCCGCAAACTTCTGTGTTTATGTTACGGTTATGTCACAGTCTAGTATATACAGTCGCGAAGCTCAATACTGTGCTCCAACCACGAGAAAACCTCTGCCGGATGAGACGAAGGGGAGTAATGCTGTGAATGAATGTTGATGTCATAAGATGTCATAAGGTCACACACACGTGGGTACTCTTATCTCTATTGGCTAGCTCTCACAGCACAAACCATAACATTGATACAGACATATTGATACTACCCTAGTTACAAAATTAGATCACAGTTAATCTCCTCTGGGGTGGTATTCATAGACATTTCTCAGCACGCGCTACGAGCGTACTAAGCTAGCCCCGGCTATCCACTGGTTACTAGTACAGGATTCAAATCATATACTATCGCTAACACTGGTTTATGAATACGAAAAACGCTGATAATCCACCGAAAACCCGCGCTAAAAATGTCTATGAATACGGCCCCTGTCTTTTAATCCCTCCATACAGGAAATAACATATGCAGGAGAGCGCATGGTTTTTAAACTGACGTTATGACGGTAATATTATTTATCTACTTCGTTCCAATAGATGAGGCAATAGTAAGCACATTCCTTTCACGGTTGATCTCCTGGTTGGAGAACAGTACGTAGTAAATATACAAACATTAGATAGTTGCTCACCACTAGGATCGCTAATATCATTACAAGCAATGCAAAATAGTACCGGCACAGTCTATTGTTTCTAGCACCCTCAAAACTCAAGCTTCGTGACTGTATAGGCCTATAGTAGACTGTGGTTATGTTTAATTTTCATTGTGAATGGGCCTTTAGTTTGTTGATCGCAGTTTACTTCATTGGACTATGTCGTGTAGTTTAGAAATTAAGTCTTGACAAAACTGTCCTGAAAATGAGTCGGTTGACTTTCTGGACTAAACTTATTGACATATTTACGTCAAAAATGTTCTTTATTATGTTTAGTAAATTAGGAAGAACAGGGACTCTGAAAATAGCAAAACCATAGAACACGTCTAATTTTGTCATTAATTGCAATTACAACACTTTTTGTCTTTAAACTCAAATTGGATTTGTGTCTTAGTTATTCAGAATCGGACCTAGTAAAATCATATAAACTCCACTATCCAAAATGATATCAAGGTTAATTTCATGAATCACTCTCCGTAGAAATTGATGTTATTTCCCTTCCAGTTTTTATTTATTTACGACGCTTTTACATCTAAGTGACTAATACCAAAACACTGATGTTCAACACATGCGGGACATTCCTTTCTGTATGCATATCCCTTGCCAATCTGAAACCATCATAATGAGAAAGTGTAATGGCGTCGGAATTATCTGCTAGACCTTTAATCTTTTTAATGTGATTCAATCGACTTAGTTCTAAGGCTTATCTAAATAGATTACTCCAGCGCTGTTTTTCTTATAATTTAAATGACTAGCACTCAAGAATGTTTACATTGTTGTATAAACAGTATACAGCACTGTGATTGGTCGGGGGAAATGGTGCTTCTCCGAAAGCACGTAACACCAATTAACGTAGCTCAAGGAAAGTTACGCAAAGGAACTCTGGGAGAAATTATCTGTCGTCACAGGAGTAGTACGATCCGTTTCGCACGAAAAGCGATGTTTTCAAGGATAAGTTGAACGGAATAGCAGGAGGGTTCAGTGTTGCCAATTTAACCATTTTCCGGCTAGATATTAACACAGATAGCCGGAAGAAATTTAATGTAACTGACAACGAGATTTTCTAGTTGTTTTGTTTCTACATTGGACGGAATTTGGCTATTTTTTGAGGTACTAAGTTCTATCATATTTGGAGCGAAATAGTTTTGAGTATGATTTAAAAAAGATTATTTCTTTGTCAAACTTATATCATATGTAGTTTCCCATCGTTTTTGATACTGATTTCGCGTCCAACCGTTTAACAGCACTGGGCAAGGCAACACAGATGTAATTACCGGTTCACAGATTTCACTTTCACTTAAAGGCAATTGAGAATTTTCTTTATTAAATGCAACGGATGCATTGACTCTTCAAGACAGTAGCTTATGCCTTTTCTTTTGAAGAACAGTAAACAATGTCTTTTGTTTTGGGATCGTACGGGAAAATATTTATATTTATGTATATGTTATAAGTATTTTATTAAACATAGTTATTGCATGTAAAGGTAAAAAGGTAAAAGTATCCCCGTAACGTGCCATGAAGGCACTTGGGGGGAATGGAGGTAGAGCCCCATGCTTTCCATGACCTCGGCACTAGAATGAGGTGGTGTGGTCGGCACCACGCTCTGACCGCCTTTTACTCCCGGGAAAGACCCGGTACTCAATTTTATAGGAGGCTGAGTGAACCTCGGGGCCGTTCTGAAACGAGAAATAATCCTATCACCACCTGGGATCGAACCCCGGACCTTCCAGTCCGTAGCCAGCTGCTCTACCAACTGAGCTATTGCATGTGCTAAACAAAACTAACACTGAAACCTACGTCAATAGAAACACATCACACCTGATTTCTTTGACAGTAACAATCAGGACTGAAAATTCGGACGACTTAAATTTCAACCACTCAAGACCGGTCAAGCAACCGCCGTAGCTCGGTCGGTTAAGGCGCTTGCCTTCCGATCCGGAGTTGCGCTCGGGCGCGGGTTCGATTCCCGCTTGGGCTGATTACCTGGTTGGATTTTTTTCGCAGGTTTTCCCCCACCGTAAGGCAAATGCCAGGTAATCTATGGCGAATCCTCGGCCTCATCTCGCCAACTATCATATCGCTATCACCAATTCCATCGACGCTAAATTTATTTTATTTATTTTTATTTATTTATTTATTTATTTATTTAATAATAACATATACATAAAAACGTTACATTAAAATACCCCGAAAGAGCAAAGCTCGTGTTCGGGGACAGTTAACCTGGTAGTTGATAAAGCGTCGTTAAATAACCAAGTAAAATAAAATAAAAAAGATCGGTCGGTAGACTCAGCTATGCGAACTGTGTCGCCAGCTAGCCTTTTCCAAAATATCCTATAGAAAGAAATATACCAACCTTGAAGAAACAATATCTGAAAATCTATATAACAGAATTTATTTTAGTTACGAAAAAATCATATAAAATTGAAATATGATATTGTGTAAATGATATATTGCAGTTAAAAAGTTCGAAGGAGGGAACATCCTGAAAATTCAACGGGAGGAAATTACCCCTCCTGAATTCATCGCTGCTTTTAGGTAAACCCACAGCTAGGCGCATTGCACGCCAACTCGGTTTTCTCCGGGCAGAATCATTTAGACCAGTGTTGCTAATTCAGCGGTTTTTCCGCTCTATCTAGCGTTTTTCGGCGTTAGTTTAGCGAGTAAAATTTATACAAGGATTTAGCGGGTATTTTTAGTACTCACAGCGGCAAAATAATATAATTTTATATTCACAATATAGCAATTTAGCGATTTCTGTACGGCTTCACAGCGGATTTTTAAGAATCGAGTTGGCATCACTGATTTAGACATATAGAGAAAGGACATAAATACGTTACAAAATCTAGTATTTACTCTTCAGTCCGCAACTACCCATAATAAGGTTGACAGCATACAGTGGATCCCTCACCTGAAAATAGCAGCCTTCAAGCGATCTCTATGCGAGAGGAGAACAAGAAAGCATCGGATATGTTCACATGTTGTTCAGCGGCCAACTGTCTGTGCGCCTGTCTGACGTCATACTACGGCCTTCACCCACTGAGAAGTTTCAAACACGAGCCATATGACAGAGTCCAGATTTTGGGTAGCATATACAATTCAGTTTACTAGTCATTTTTATGGACAGATAGAGCAAGAGCGCGGCTTCAATTCCGGGTGAGGGAAATTATTTGTATCTTCAACCCTGCGTATAAAAATTGTACTCTCTTCTTCTCCGCCGAGGTCGCGCACATGGGAGGCGTTTGGGGGTTTAATCTCTCCCACATTTGGAAAGAAATCTGCCGAGTTAGGAAGTGTAAAAGTGAAATATTTCAGTGTCGTATTCAATACAGGAGGTATTGAAATCGTGATATTGTATAGATATTAATTTCAGCGTTAAGGCTCATTCACAATGAAAATTAAACATAACGTAAGCGTTAACTTAAGAATATAAAAGTTACGGTAAAATCAAGAAGTCATACCATCATTCACGATGGGGACATAAACATAACCACAAACATACTTGGTAACCATGGAAACATAACAACGGCGCCATTTCCTCTTATTCTGTCGTATACTTCAGCGCTCCACGATTGTGTTCTGTTTGCAAATCACGTAAGCATAAGCATGAAAGTTTGGAGTTTGCAAAATTTCATGTTAACGTCTTACGGTAATGTTTATGTCAATGCTTATGTGAATCACTGTGAATGATCCCATTTGGTAGCCTGGGCGCAAACTTCTGTGTTTATGTTACGGTTATGTTTAATTTTCATTGTGAATGGGCCTTTGCTCTTGCTAGAACAGCATCATTTCTGATCTTGTCTGTCCATTTCACACGCTTTATTCTTCTCCATATCCACATTTCAAATGTTTCTTTTCCCTTTGTCGTAATGTCCATGTTTCTGCCCCGTACAATACCACACTCCACAAAAGCACTTCACTTGTCTCTTCTTTAGTTCTTTTTTCAAAAGTCCCAGAAGATACTCCTTTTTCTGTTAAAAGTTTCCTTTGCCATTACCAATGCTCCTTTTGACTTTCTGGCAGAGGCTCATGTTACTACACATCTTTTGTTATATCTCTGTCTCTGTGCAACGTCACAGTTTTCGATGAGGGGGAAGAGAGATATCAACAGCTTGCAATGCTTTTAATGCTCTGAAGCTCACGGCCAACATAAAGCCACTTGAAATTTACAGGTCACTCACTAGTAGAGATAATCATAGGCCCTAATAAAATAACTGTAAGTTATTTATGATACACCCCAAGTACTTGAAGCTTTCCAGTTGTTTACTGCAGTTATAGGTCATTCTCTGATTCCCGAGTACATTCTGTAATCACAACCTTCCAATGCAGAGCGTTCGACACTCGACGGATGGCTGAGGAAGGCAATTCAAGTAGCCTACTTAGTAAACGCACGAAGAGTGCGGGACAATGACATAATCAAAACCTTCTGTAAGCAAAAGATCATTCCGTGCAGTGTGAGAGGAAGACTATTTTTGTTGTACGTTGGTGAAAACGTAAAGTTGTAAGGTACTGTCAGGAATACTACTGAGCAACATAAAACGACATTATACTCGTAGGCTCTGCCACCCAGAATATGCCGAAGTGACAGGGAAGCTGTTTTCTGTAATATTTATTCACTTATGGTACCAACGTTATTATTATTATAATAATAATTATTATTATTATTATTATTATTATTATTATTATTATTATTATTATTATTATTGTGGTGGTGGTGATTTTATTCCAGCAGAAATACATGTCTAGGTAAAGTAATTTTTCATGGGTGCAATGTGCACTACACCTTCAAGAATTGAAAGCATTTCATGAAAGGCCAAACTTTGAAGAGAGTCGAACAATTCAGAGTCTATGTTTAGAAGCAAGTTATGTAGTATGTTGGGAATTAGCTAAGGCACTGAAAACTTTCACGGATGGTGAACTTGTAAAGAGATGTATGTGTCTGAACAAATATAGTTAATTACATCTCTGTACTGGAACAGCTCAAATGTGAATTCACAGAGCATAGATTTAGTGATTTTAATCTTTTTGTTAATCCTTTCATAGTAAATTTAGAACAATTCGTGAGAGTGCAGTTCCAGGACGAGTTCATTGATTTACAAAGTAACGTAGAATTCTGAACTAAATGCAGTGAATATTACTTGACAAGCATAGAAGTATTAAAAAATTAACAAAACGAAATGTTTCAAGATGAGCTTATTCGCTTATTGTTAGCTACCGTCGCCTCGACATATGTGTGCGAACAATTATTTTCGAGAATGAAGGTTGCTAAATCCAAACATAGGTCCCGCTGAGCACAGCAGTAAATTAGTTGGAAATAGATTTCCGATTACTGTACTTGCAGAAAAGAATGCACACGTATGACTTGAGGCTTTCCCGGCGTTTGATATAGAATAACTCTTCTCGGGTTCTCAGCCAGGTGAGTTGGAGATTAGCTTCCAAGCTTTCGACGGCTAGCTCTGCCATCTTCTTCAGGTTCGTCCCTGAAGAAGATGGCAGAGCTAGCCGTCGAAAGCTTGGAAGCTAATCTCCAACTCACCTGGCTGAGAACCCGAGAAGAGTTATTCTATAAGAATGCACATGTTGAATAGACCGCAATATATGGTGGAATATGAAAATAACATTCTCTATGATATAATAATAACTATATTAAATATAATAAATAATGTTATGACTGAATATTACAGTGTATACGCTTTCCTTTTTCAAATTCAGTTTATTATCCGTATTTCTAAGAATGTAAGAACTACGGGCGGTGCTGCAATGTAGTTGCGGAGCTCAGTCCGTACACTGTGTGTGTTATGCAGTGCAGCATCATCCGTGTAATCGGCGCTTTTATAATGTTGAGCACACCTGTTCTACTGCCTCATTACGAGTTCGCACTTTTACCTTATTAATAAAACTGTTCTTCCTAAATAAACCTGATCACATGTTCAGAATGCAATAGTGAAATATGTACGGCGTATAAAAACCATATTATCCGATTTCTAGAAGGTCTATAAAAATACAGTTAGTTCTCTCGCCTCGTCACTTTTCCTGATTTGTGGGCAAATGTGTCTATGTGTCAATGTCTCGGTAGGAAGTGGGTATGTCCAGAAAATTCGTAGCTTGAATTTCTAAGATAGAATCTATCTTTGTGTTCGTGTTCATGCAAACAAATGAACTTCGGAAGAGTTTGTATGCATCTGGAACAATGAAAAGTGTTCAAAGAGTACATACATGTTCTGAACAGCTCATCATTGTTTTTTTCTTAATTTACAGCGATATTAGAGTTTTGTTTGTAGGACAACGTCTCGCGAGGCAACAAAGATCTCTGGCGGATAAAACAGGAAACAGTAGAAAATATGAGGGTAGACATAAATCCAATGTTGAATAGCAGACGAGATCTCTATAAACATAAATAAATATGGAATTATGATATTTAATATAATTATAAGAGTTACCGAGCTCAGTGGTAATACACTAGACTCTCATTCGGGAGACCTCGAGTTCAAACCCCATGGTTGGCCAATGTGATTGTTTTTTATGGTTTTCCTCAGTCAAAAAGGCTCGATTGGAAATTTACGTACCGCATTAATCACCAGTATCATAATAATTATAATACTGTAATCACTTAAAATGAATAGAAACCATAAATATAACATTAGGACAATAGAAACAGAATCACATCCTACTGATATACCGTACTCAAAGATTGTACACACGCGATGTGGCCTAGAAGTTAAAGCGTGTAAAAGTAAACTTAACAAATTATGGGTTAAGATAAGATAAATCGATTTCAAATTCGCTCACTGAACGGACAGGGAACACAGATGTCTCTGCAGTAAACTTCAAGTACCTTGCAGGCTTTTGTTATCTTGGTGTTCCCCTTCCTTTCCCGTGCCCTTCAGTGATCCAAGGTACTGAAGCTTGAATAAACATTTCATGAACAGTGTCATATTTTTAAAATATGTATTTGTTGAACATTGCTGTGATTTGTATCTTATATTTAGTACTTAAATACATCGTGCCTAAAAAAACAACACGGATATTTATTACTATTTGCTTTGTTGTCCATTATAATCATCCTATAATGATTATAGGATGGTTTTTGATATGTGCTGCCATCGTCTGAAATCATGCATTTTAAGACATACGATTAATTGAATTATATGTGTCGATCGATACAAGAAGTGACTATTTTATAAGGTAATAATTGTGTTTAATATTTTCTTTGGTAGGTACATCATATTGTATTTATATGTCAAATATATCTTTCTTTGGACCAACAATTGGGGAAATTGAAGATGTATATATATAAAAAGGAGATCTTTTGAGATAAATGTAAAAAATGATTTTAAATAAAGCCTTTTTTAAGAAGTTGTATTTTATTCCTTCTACTAGTATCTAACTCACTTGCTTCTGGATCCTTATATCAATTTATCTTATATCGATCTGTTAATGCTCCTGACATCTGCGATTTCCAATATACAAGTCAGTGTATATAGTATAAAGTCTGAAACGTAACAAAATAAAGTCCGTGGATTGCAAAGTTCGAGTGAATACATTATTAATTTCGAAATTTTAATTTCAGTTTGCATTTTACGTTCCGGTGAACAAAATCATATCATTTCGCATAAATTAAAATATGTAATTCAGCGATTAAGATCTAAAAAATGCTAACTCAGTATCTGAATTTTGTAAGATCCTAACTGTCCTTTTCAATACTGTTTTTAATGTACTAATGGAAGCGAAGAGCTCTTGGTTGCATTAATCGATTGAGGCGTCAGGTTCCAAAATCCTTCTTATCCAGTTCCTATGATTTTTCATAATAAAAAACATTGTAAGGCATTTTTATAATATACTTTAACCTACGTGCTAATAGTACATTATGCAACGAGCCTATAATGATAGTAATTAAGACGCGAGGATGTTTATGAAACGAGCACAAGCGAGTTTCATAATTTTCATACGAGCGTCTTAATTACCATTATAGGCAAGTTTCATACGACTTCTTATGCTCGACCATATTTCTAACTTGAAATTATTGATAACTATTCATGTTATTCTTATGTGAATGGGAAGGGAACTGACCTTGTGCAATCTCGTAAATTGTGAGATGTGCGCAGACGCGAAAGTATTGATTTTTTCCCCGAAACGAATGTCGACGACCTTGATAGGCCTATAATCTCGTCAAACTTGATATAACCTTGAAATTGAATTCGACATTGAAAAACGAGATGACAAATTGAATTTATTTGAATATTATTTACAATTAACGCTAATTATTATAGTGACAGAACATAACCTTCTGCGACAGTATTGGATTTCCAGCCTGCGTGACGTTTTGCTAGTTGTCTTTCGATTGAATATCCGAGAATAATCGAAAACCTGAATTTTAATGAATAGGTGTACTTTAATGACATGCATTGAAGGACTGCTACCAGGTGTATAATTACTACATTTCGGCATGGTCGAGCATAAAATATATAAGAAATGAAAAAAAATCAATCCGAAAATTTTTCATCTTTCAAACTTTAAGGATGATAAGAAAATAAGATAAATATTTGGACAAAATGTCGATTGAAACCGTACACTGAAAAATGAGGCTTCTGGAACCGCAACCCAGGGATTTGAATGTATTTGGAACCAAAATAAATAATTGACATTCTCTCTTCAAAAGAAGGTATTTTATGTATGTTTATTTCTGACCTTCATAATATAATTACATTGAAAATTTGTAGAGTTGCATTACTGAAAAAGTAATAACATTCCATTATTTCATTATGTAAGAATTATCTTTCCACTGTCGCTTGGGTGCAGCTGTTCTGTGTACTTCAGCGTCCGCTCTACATCCGCGAGCGTGGAAAAATAAAATAGGCCTATATGCACTACAAAAGAAAGACAATTTAAATTTAAATGATCGTGTCATATGAGGAGAGCTCCACTAGAAAGGAAAGTTATGAAGCCAAAAAAGAGAAACCGCCGGAAACAAGTCCGCTGTGAAGACCGCTTATTTGATATTTTAGACTATAATATCTTGTAGTAGGTGGAAACGGAAAAGACATCTCCTTACACCAAGGAACTATTAGAGCTGTTCAAAAATTTAAATATTTGGGGTCATATATTGATGATTTAGGGAGTTGTAACTCCGAAATAGATAGTAGATTGGTGCAAGCAAGAAAAGCCATAAGGATACTGAATGGAGTACTGTGGAGCAGGACGATATTGAATGACACCAAGAAGAGGATTTTGACGGCGGTTGTGGAAAGTATAATGACATATGGCGCAGAGGGATGGACGTTGGTAGAAAGTAAAAAATCTAAGATTTTGGCAGTGGAAATGGACGGAATACGACGTAGTGCCAGAGTTTCCAGATTAGAAAGAAGGAGAAATGAAGAAGTGAGACGGATGATGGATATGGAGGAGACAGTGATGGACAGAATTGAGAGACGAACTCTTCAATGGTATGGACATGTGAGAAGAATGGAGGAAAGTAGGTGGCCTAAAACTCTTTTGGAATGGTCACCTCATGGTAGAAGGAAGCGGGGTAGGCCAAGAACAACCTGGAGAGGACAGATCCATAGATTGATGATTGACAGGTCCCTGGAAGGAGATGAATGGCTTGACCGGGAAGATTGGCGAATGGGAATACAGGGTAACCGCTAAATAGTGGAGAAACTCTCAAAAGAAGAGAAAAAAGAAGACTATAATATAAAGAAACATTTTCAATCGATAAGCGTAACTGACTGGGAAAATGTTTGTACATATGCATAATTTGGCACAATGTTCTTAGTTCCGCAGTGAAAAGCCTTCACGGCATGTAATAATAATAATAATAATAATAATAATAATAATAATAATAATAATAATAATAATAATATTAATCATCATCATACTTTCTTACTTGGTTATTTAACGACGATGTATAAACTACTGGGTTATTTAGCATAGGTGGAATTGGTGATTTCGCGAAGGTATTTAGCGAGCTGTGGCCGAAGATTCGTCATAGATCACCTAACATTCGCTTTACGGTTGGGGAAAATCTCGAAAAAAAAAAACACAACCAGGTAATCAGCACAAACGGCAATCGAATCCACGCCCGAGTGCAACTCGGATCAGCAGGCAAACATGCTACCGCCTAAGCTATGTTGGTGGCCAATAATAATAATAATAATAATAATAATAATAATAATAATAATAATAATAATAATAATAATAATAATAATAGTCATTTTTTCATGAACCGAAACAAATAAAGGAAAAATTCTATGTTCAAGTCCACCAATACTGCGTTCTGAACATCAGCTACAAATGCCACTAGAAGACATCTGAGAGAGAAGACTGAGAATAATTATATTGATTCATGATGAGTAGTGATACCCGTCGACGTAATTCTACGAATTTTCCACTATAAAGCAAATGTCAGGTAATTCATGGTTCATTCTCGACCTCATCTCGCCAAATAGCACATAACTAACATGAATAGGCCTACTATAGACGCTAATTAGCTTAGTAGTTGACACAACGTCATTAAATAATGACTAAAAAGTTGTAGAGCGCAGATATTTCACCAAGGTGGTACAGGTTCGATCCCCGGCCAGGTCGATATGGAATTTGTGGTGGACAAACCGAATGTTATAGAATGGTTTCTCGGGCTACTTCCGTTTCCCTCTTTCATTCCACCAACACTCTCCACCTCTCCCTCATCTAATCTGTATTTCATAAAAATAAATTTAAGCTAAGGTGTTGACTTGGAAGTAATACGGGTATTTTCACGAGATTCTAGGGGCTTGGGGCCCCAGCCCCTAGGGCTTATCAGGTAGCCTACTCGTCTGGGAATGGGACCTGGTTTTGGTAGAATACAGGCAGGATGACCCACATGTTAGCATCGGATTCACTAATTCCACCCAGGCCACCTACCAGACTGGAACGATCACCGCTTATTAAGGCGCACAACCGCTGTTGTGAGCCTAAATGCATGGATCTCTCTCGTGGCCGGCTTTCGGAGAGCCAGACAACAGATCATAGAGAATTATTACATTTCATTTTCATTTCATTTATTGTATTCCACAGATCATACATTAGCAATGGAGCTTTAAGATGTGGAACAAGTCAAAATTTTGCATGATTACAATTACAATTTTTACAATTTTTTTACAATTTTTGGCGAGATGTAGTGAGATGAGGTGATGTAGGCATGGTAGGGGAAATTCAGATAAAACTTTCCCTTATATCAAGGGTTCCCAAATTGGGGGTCGTGAGCTCATTTACAAAATAGAACGAAAACGTCTTATTAACATGAATTTATTTCTATTTAGAAACATAAACAGCGTTGAACGTAAAAATAAAAAAAAATATATATATATATATTTCAACAGTTATAAAGTTAATTAAATGCGACTATTACACTTTTACTACGTCATACTACTTGTGACCAATAAAACGATACGAAAGGACATCTTTCAATCAATCATGGCTGCTTATCGCATAATTTTATCGCTTTTGTTTAATTTTAACGCTTCCCTAGCATTTGTTTGTTTTTATCACTACCCTAGCATTAGAGTCTTATTTGCCAACATTTCAAACTGCTAATTCTTTACGGTATTATAAAACATGCTTTGCGATCGTAATTTGTTCCCGCATAGATAGTCGACTGAAAATGGCGGCTCCGTTCAAACATTTTGCTGAAGGTAACATTTTACTTTATTTCTTTCAATCTTTATATACTTTCTTCTAATCGTGTAATAGTCAATTAAATCCTACTCGAGTTTTGATTTTCTCTAGATGAATCAAAACCTCTAGTTAGTTGATAAATGTGTCTGTTTTTTCAGAAAGCAGCGTCTCCAATCTGGACTAAGTATTCGATACACACAGTGATATTACTTTCAAGTTCGAATTTCTCGTTTTTGTTTTAATGGTAATCCTAGACGAGAAACTTTATTTGGTTCAATACGAGGTTGCAAATGTTTAAAAAAATTTAAGAGCTTCTTTTGCAAACTCGAGGTATTCTTTTGATGAACAACTGGGCAATGCTCTGCGAAAAAGCTTCTACTTTCAATATTTCATCATTAGGCAAATATTTAAATAAGTTTTGGAATTGCAACTAGGTGAACGCAACGGATTCAGTATCCATCTGTGACCGTCGTATTTGTTTTGACTTTCTTTCGGAAAAATACTCAAAAAGCAGATCTTGTATAAAATCATATTTCGGGTAGTATGCACTGATTTTGAATAAAATTATTTACAGTTGTTTACGATTTTAAAGGGATTTGTATTTTTGGAATGAAGTCAAGAACCGGTATGGTAATGGTAGTGGAGGAAGGTCGTAAACTGAAGTATCGCCCAAAAGTGGGTCGCGCCTTCAAAAAGTTTGGGAATCATTGGCTTACATAATCACTTTGATGCTGTTGAGGCTTTAAGAGGGGAAAATACTGAAATTTGATTTTTTTTTTCCAACTTTATGCACTATTTTCATTTTCTTTGCAGAGATATCATTGCTGCAACAAGTTAAAGGCGAAGGTAGGTACACCATTGGCAGCACCACTTATATCTCAGCTACTATAAAAAGCTAAATTAGCAAAATTTTTCATCCTTAATATACATACATTACACTTTATAAAACACTATTAAGAATATTAAAATAGCTAATAATTACCTGTAAAAATAATATCAAATTTGTATAATTTTTTTACAAACTTAAAGCATTTACACAATAAAATCTACAATTAATTAAATAACTGCAGATTCTTATACAGAAATATTCTAAAGACCTATGTACATCAACAACATGGTCTAGGATCTTTTATCTATTCCTTCAGGAAATATTATTTTCTTATTCAAACATTTTAGAAAATGTGAAATTGAAGGTAACGATTAAAAAAATTCTTGAAGGAATAGGTAAAACATCCTAGACTATGTTGTTCATGCAGATCTTTAAAACATTTCAGTAAAAGAATCATGCAGATATTGTAAAAAATATGCAAATTTGATATTACTTTTGTGCGAGATCGTGCGTATTTGCTTGTTTTCCGCACAGAACCAATACGCGGTAAGTGTGAAATACCACATTCAGTATTCCCAACGTAACACACATAACAATTTCCCTCTTCTTACCGCTTAAGCGCGACATTCATTTTACTGCTTTAGGCTTTTAACATATTATTTTTAGAGACGTTTAACTTAGTAATAATTATAAATTGGAAACTTACCACTGCAATTTCACCTAAATTGCACTGTTAATTATTGTTTTTAAATATTTGCAAAAATTAAGTAAAGTCTACT
The DNA here is from genome assembly GCF_040183065.1 of Periplaneta americana. Lineage (NCBI taxonomy): Eukaryota > Metazoa > Arthropoda > Insecta > Blattodea > Blattidae > Periplaneta > Periplaneta americana. Next base: position 149,549,292 of record NC_091130.1, read on the forward strand.
ACTCCACGAAAGCTATTGTATTCCTGATACAAGTAACATTAAGGAAGCCGTGAAAAAATCAACAAGACTCCAGATGCCGATGTTATTACTGCAATATGTTATATAAATAATATTGTTAAAATATTAAAATGAAAAATAAATCATTACATAACCTTACCGTTTGTTTTAAGTTCGCATTTATAGACAGGGGGGGGGGAAGACAGACGTATATCACGGCCTGCTGGAGTATAGATATTTTTGTTTTCTAAAGTTGCCGTCATTAAACAGAAACCAAGATGGAGATTTCGTTGCAACTAATTAGAAATTCGTCATTCAGGTATGTAATAAACGATCTTCGCACAAAATAATGTACGATACACGAGCGGTATGTTTGTTTTCATGTTCTCGGAAATTAAAAAAGCTCAACTACGTTTCGCTTTTTCAATCTTTTCCTCGAACATGAAAACGTCAACATACCGCTCTTGTAACGTATATTACTATTACAGATAATTATTAGGTATTTTAATATTCTGAATAGTCTTTTATAAAGTGTAATGAATGAATATTAAGAATGAGAAGTTTTGTTCATTTACCTGTTACAGTAGCTGAGATATAAAAAAAATAATTTCACTAAATTTTTACAGACCAATGGTGTACCTCCTTCCTTAAATTCGAGATTATTTTTTGAAAAGCAAGTAAAGTTGAAAAGTAAAGGTGATAGTGCATCTCCCTGCTTTAGTCGTCAGTGAATTGGAAAAGCATTAGATAGAAGCTGGCCTATATGGACTTTGCTGTAAGTTTCACCGAGACACATTTTAATTAATCGGACTAGTTTCTTCGGGATACTAACTGCAATGAGAATATTATATAAAACTTCTCTCTTAACCGAGTCATATGCCTTTTTGAAATCTATGAATAACTGATGTATTGTATACTTATACTCCCATTTTTTCTTCAAAATACATCGAATACAAAAAAATCTGATCAATAGTCGATCTATTGCGCCTAAGCGATCCCAAATAATTCCATCTACATATGGAGTTAATCTCCTCATAAGAATATTGGACAAAATTTTGTACGACGTCAATAAATATGACACTCCTCGAAAGTTAGGGGAGAGTCGGGTAATATCGGACATCGGGTAATATCGGACAGTGAGTTTCTTTCATTTACCACACGATGATAGTACCTGATTTACATGGTTACGTTTCTGTGATGTCGCATAGAGAAACGTAACCATGTCATTCAGGTACTACCATATGGTGGTAGATGAAAGAAACGCATTGTCCGAAACTACCCGATGTCCGATACTACCCGACTCTCCCCTACTACAGTTAGTTAAATATAGGTACAATTATGGATTCCTTCCATTGTTATGGTACAATTTCCTTTTCCCAAATAGTAAGTAAAAAGTTATAAATTTCGCAAGATAATGCGTTTCCATCCTCTTGTATTAATTCTGCTGGAATTTGATCAATACCTGGAGACTTATACTTTTTCGGATTTTCTATTGTAATTTCGACTTCAGAAAGTGTGGGTTCGGGTATAAATGGCTCAGCAGTTTGTATTTGAATTTCATCCCGATCATTTCTATGTGTAAGCAATAAAGCAAAAAATTAAAGTTTTGGTAAATTGCAATCAAAGTTCAGTACTATTTAAAATCCTGTGCAGCAGAACTTTAAAAATGGAGTTACATCATCCGACAAGGCCATAAATTTGCATCAAATTTAATGTAATGCATTTTCTTCATATCAAAGATTATTTTAAAGAATCTTTGTTAATTTACTTGTCTTTTTTTACAATAATTAACTACCGTCTTCTCCCCTTAATCTATGCCTTCGCTAATCGTATACCAGCTAGAGAAGACCTCACGGAATTGCTTGACCGGTGTAACGCAAAGGAAATGGTGGTGGAGAATCTATCTGCAGATATGACCTACTGAAGCGCCACCAATATCTTATAATTTACAACCAGAATGCAGGTTTTAAATACAAGATATATTAAGCGGGATATGATACTTATGATAACAAGCCGATACTCGAGATCTGGAGAATGTCGTCATAGATTAAAGACAAATGACTCGAGAAAATGACGCAAGCAATGAACAGACAAGATAAAATCAATCACAACAATATATTATGATTGTCTGTGCCGATCATCGTCATTTGCGTACAGTACCACTGTTCGACCAACAAGAGAAGTCTTAACTTAGTGCACAATAGAGTTATTATTTAATTATTATTTTGATGTGAAATGATATTCAAGTTATAAACACAAATCTGTTCCTAATTTTATTATTTAATTTGAATTCTTTTGTGAAATAATTTCGTATAATCCATCTACGATTGGAGTGGATAGAGACGACTACAAATTTGAATACAATCGGACTATACGTAAGAAGGGTCATTTAAATTTCAATAACCTACTTGGGACTTACGGAAGTTCGATCGCTACCTCAGTGCAATCATGTGGGATCTAGTGAAGGGAGTAGCAACCGTGTTCAAGGCACGGAAAGTGAACACAGACTCTACGATATTCAAGCTGCACTATCAGGCCACGTTCTGTCTGATCCTGATCTTCACGCTGATCCTTGCCGCCAACCAGTACGTGGGCAAACCCATCAAATGCATGCATCACATGGATGAAAAGCCTGATGAGGTTCTGGACACGTATTGCTGGATTCACTCGACATATACTGTGACCAGCGCTTTCTATAAACAAGCAGGGATCGAGGTGCCTTTTCCGGGGGTCGACAGCACCAGGGGCAACAAGGAGGAAGTAAAAGTGTATCGCTTTTACCAGTGGGTCTCCTTCTGTCTCGTCTTCCAGGTAAGAGCCTCTTGTATCTGCGAACAGTACCGTATCCATTATCATTGTGGATGGACACAGCGATCAGATGTCTTATTTCTTCTTACATTAAACATTATTTTATGCTCTTAACATGAAATACGTCTGGCTACACTTTTTGTTAATACGGTGACGTCGTTAATTACTGTAGGCCTTGGATCACTGAAATGATGATGTGTTTAAAACAACGTTCCTTCGAATCCAGCCGGCCGTGATAAAATATAAAGGCGAAGAAATGTATGTGACATCGTAATGAATTGATTACATACGGTTGCAAATTAAATTTTGTTCAAGGTTTTTAATATCGAAGGTTGGTTTTAATTAATTGTTGGCTTCTGTTTAAGGATCTGAAGTCGCATTTTGCCTATCATGTATGAAAAAATAATGATTTGAAGATCTGTTTTTTATAGCTCTATTCATAGAATATTAACACATTTAAATACATCAATCAAGTAATCTTTGAAAATGTCTATACAGTAAACAAAATCAAACAGCACTATCTTGTTCAATTCATTCCAAGTCTTATGCAGACACTTCATTTCTCAATACCGCTTCCTCTTCATCTGGAAGATTTGTCTTCGAGATTGTCTTCTATGTTGCAGCTCCACATTGTGTCTTTTCATAGACCAACAGTAGTCAGTCATCATCACTTCATCCCAGCTACCTTGATAATGACGTTTTTGTACTTCTTTCATGTCTTCATGAACCCTTTCTCCGTGTCCTTTGCTGCAATCTCCAAGACAATCAGGGAAGAAGTCAAGATGGCTATGAAGGAACTGGATTTTAATGCTCACCCTAAATTTTTCATAGCTACTAACATATTTTCTACAATGTTTTTGAAATCTGGATGTTTCTTATTTCCCAAGAAATTATCAACCACATTCTTAACTCCTGTCCAAGCTAGTCGTTTTTCATAGATCATTAAATTTTCGAAATATTCATCTTTCATCAAACTTCTTATGTTGGGTCCTACAAATAATTCTTCTTTAAACTTAGCCTCAGAGAGAAACGAAAATTTAGAACATCATCATCATCATCATCATCATCATCATCATCATCATCATCATCACCTGCATTACGGTATGGACCATAAGATCCGTTCCACTCCAATCAAAACTGGTCCCGCCATCTTTTTGTGGGTCTTCCTGGGTTTTTTCTCCCATGAGGATCGTGACTGCATATTGTTCTGGTAATTTATGTTTCTGGCATACGCTATATATATATATATATATATATATATATATATATATATATATATATATTTAAAACAATCATTACCTTTATGCAATGCTTTCTCAAACTGATGAATTCGCCACGATTAGACCCATTTGAAATAACCTGATAATGTTTACATATATAATTAATTTCACTTTAAAATTATCATCATCATATGACTGTAATACACTTCTGTGTACTTCTAGACAACTAATGAAGTATCGATTGTTTCACAGTCGACCGTTTCAATCACTTAACAATAGATTATATTAAGCGCGAAATTAAAATATAGTGCATTTAAGGAATAACAGAAAACCTGTGGATGTTTGACGAAAATGGATTTCATTTTTGCAGACATCATGAAAAAGTAATTAAAAATAACACTTCGTCATGTACAGCCCCAAAACATGGCAACCCTGTGTTGTTATTATTACACAAATGGTATTATAAGGTTGCCATACGTCCGTATTTTGTACGGAGAGTTTGTATTTTAAGACTCATGTCCTTGTTCGTATTGTACAAGTAAAAAGTGACGAAATGTCCCTATTTTCTTGTTTGGGCTCGGAAAGGAGATTTGTTAATTATTTGATACATCCTTCAAGAGGACATCTACTAGTCACTAACAGTAATATCTAGAGTTTTGTACACTTTTGGTTTCAAAGATACAGCAAAGACAAAAGTATTAGCATTAGTATTTATTTATTTAACCTGGTAGAGATAAGGCCGTCAGGACTTCTCTGTCCCTCTAACATCAAGTGTATTGCATTCACAGATTGCCGTCAGGACTTCTCTGTCCCTCTACCATCATGTGTATTGCATTCACAGATTGCCGTCAGGACTTCTCTGTCCCTCTACCATCATGTGTATTGCATTCACAGATTGCCGTCAGGACTTCTCTGTCCCTCTACCATCATGTGTATTGCATTCACAGATTGCCGTCAGGACTTCTCTGTCCCTCTACCATCATGTGTATTGCATTCACAGATTGCCGTCAGGACTTCTCTGTCCCTCTACCATCATGTGTATTGCATTCACAGATTGCCGTCAGGACTTCTCTGTCCCTCTACCATCATGTGTATTGCATTCACAGATTGCCGTCAGGACTTCTCTGTCCCTCTACCATCATGTGTATTGCATTCACAGATTGCCGTCAGGACTTCTCTGTCCCTCTACCATCATGTGTATTGCATTCACAGATTGCCGTCAGGACTTCTCTGTCCCTCTACCATCATGTGTATTGCATTCACAGATTGCCGTCAGGACTTCTCTGTCCCTCTACCATCATGTGTATTGCATTCACAGATTGCCGTCAGGACTTCTCTGTCCCTCTACCATCATGTGTATTGCATTCACAGATTGCCGTCAGGACTTCTCTGTCCCTCTACCATCATGTGTATTGCATTCACAGATTGCCGTCAGGACTTCTCTGTCCCTCTACCATCATGTGTATTGCATTCACAGATTGCCGTCAGGACTTCTCTGTCCCTCTACCATCATGTGTATTGCATTCACAGATTGCCGTCAGGACTTCTCTGTCCCTCTACCATCATGTGTATTGCATTCACAGATTGCCGTCAGGACTTCTCTGTCCCTCTACCATCATGTGTATTGCATTCACAGATTGCCGTCAGGACTTCTCTGTCCCTCTACCATCATGTGTATTGCATTCACAGATTACGACGCTCATTTCCCGGAGAAAATATAAATTCATCCCCCAAACAGATAAACAGGAACTAGTGATATTGATCACTGAAGATGAGACGAAAAAAGAGGAGTTCTAAAGAATATCCTGAACTTTTATGATCAGTGCATTTCATACCTCGAACTATGGGAGGAAAGTTTTGAGGGTGCAGAGCAGTTTACTTTATCAGCTGAGTTACAAATATAACAAAGGAATTTTACTATGTCACATTTGTTTGGGTCAAATTTGTACACATTTAAAGGATAAAACTAAAATTCTTTCAGTCGTTTATTATTATAATACTCTGCTCTCTTAAATTGACAGAGACAGCTGGGACTTTACCAAAACACACTATGAAATATTTCATATAAAATAATTTTTATCTCGAAAAGGAAGGAAAAGCGAACAAAATCGTATAAAATTTATTTCGGAAAACAT